>NW_007087380.1:82393-82964 GCF_000164805.1 Carlito syrichta | reverse complement strand
CGGGCGTGGTAGTATGTGCCTGTAGTTCCAGCTACTTGGAAGGCTGAGGCGGAAGGATCACCGGAGCCCAGCAGGTCAAGGCTGCGGTGGCCAGGAGCGGCCACTGTACTCCAGTCTGGGTGACAGTGAGACTCCAACTCACAAAAAAAAAGAAAGAAAGAAAGAAAAAGATGTAGAGACAGAAAGAATTGTGAAACGTTGTAAGTCATATACTTAATATTTAAGTTAATGTTAAAAAACAAAACAATATGATACTGTTTATGGCTTAGCATATATGTAATAAAACAGATGATGATTTGTGGTTACTCTGTTAGAATTTTTTAAATGTACCTCAAAGAAGTCCCAACTCAAATTGGTTTCAATGATGAAGAGATTTATTATCATAGCATATCAAGAAATCCAGAATAGGACAGTTCCAAGGTATTTAATTCAGCAGCTTAAACATATCTTCAAGGACTTAGGATTGTCCATATTTCCATTCAGCAATTTTCTTTTATTTGTTATTTATTTATTTATTTATTTGAGTTGGAGTCTCACTCTGTCGCCCAGACTGGAGTGCAGTGGCCGCTCC
>NW_007087380.1:42196-82373 GCF_000164805.1 Carlito syrichta | reverse complement strand
CTTCCGCCTCAGCCTTCCAAGTAGCTGGAACTACAGGCGTGCGCTACCACGCCCGGCTAATTTTTGATTTATTGTAGAGATGAGGGCTCACCAGGTTGCCCAGGCGGGTCTCAAACCCGTGGGCTCAGGCAATCCACTCACCTCAGCCTTTCAAAGGCGCAGGATTACAGGCTGAGCCACCGAGCCCGGCTATTTAATTTTTTTTTGAGTTGGAGTCTGTCGCCCAGGCTGAAGTGCACACTCATGGCTACCCCAGCATTGACCTGCTGGGCTCCAGTGATCCTTCCGCCTCAGCCTTCCAAGTAGCCAGAACTACAGGTGTGTGCTACCACGCCCGGCTAATTTTTTGATTTACTGTAGAGATGAGGTCTCACCAAGTTGCCTGGGCTGGTTTCAAAACCATGGGCTCAGGCAATTCATTTGTCTTGGCCTCCCAAAGTGCTGGGATTACAAACTGAGCCACTGAGCCCGGCACATGCAGCAATTTTAAATGTGTTTTACCCAGCTGAAATCCCCTCTTGGGCAACCATATAGCTACCCCAATCCCAGGAACCACAGGCAGACACAACATCCTATGAAAGAGAAAGGAACATTTCTTTCTAATTCATCTTTATCATAAAGCAAAGATCCCTTAACCAAACCACTCAGGAAGTGTCCTCTGCACATCTTCATTGTCCAGAATTGTGCTAGTTTTCTTTCTTGAACCAATTACATGGGAAATGGGATCACTAAGATGAGCTTGAATCATTGGGCTATGTAGGGGGAAAGGTGAACAGAACAAAATTGAGTCTTCTCATAGAAGAAGAGGGAATGTTCCATGTGTAGACAATGGTATCAGTCAGGGATTAGGAAACAAAATCCACTCCAGATATTTAACACAGATAAATGGGTGCTCATGAAATCTCTCAAGGGTTGGGGCAGCAGACCATGGACTAAGCCTCTATGAATGACCATTCAGAGTGAAGCATTACAAACAACTAAATAGGAAAAAATGCATAATTCATGTTAGAAGAAACCTGGGGGTCAGGTGCAGTGGCTCATACCTGTAATTCCAGTGCTTTGGGAGATGGAAGAAGGAGGATCACTTGAGGCCAGGAGTTCAAGACCAGCCTGGGCAACATATCAAAGCCTCATCTCTATTAAAAAAGAAAAATTTCAACAGAAAACAAAAAAGCTAGTCAGGCATGGTGGTACATGTCTATAGTTCCAGCTGTCCTCACCTTTGTAATATCTTTTAATATAAAAAAATACACAAACAAAAGGGATACTGGGCCTTGGCATCTTCACAACCTTTCTTGCTAGCAGAAAAAGACCCCAAAATAGCTTGGAAGATGGGCTCTATTGAGCTATGATCTTCTAAATGTCACATAAGTGCATATAATTGGTAGAAATTAATTTTTATCCAGAGCCCTAACTGCAAAAGAGTCCCGGAACCTTAGTTTCAACTTTCCAGCCCTTACAGTATAGGAAGATATGCTGAAAGGAAATGAAGACACATGCTGAGTATCAACTGACTCATCCTTCACAGCAAGAAACTATGCCTGCTACAGTCCACCCCTTTATCTGCCTGTAATCTCAGCACTTTGGGAGGCTGAGGCGAGAGGATTTCCTGAGCCCAGGGGTTCAAGACCAGCTTGTGCAACTTGGCAAGACCTCATCTCTACAATCAGTCAAAAAATTAGCCAGGCCTGGTGACATGTGCCTATAGTTCCAGTTATTTGGAGGGGTGAGGCAGAAAAACTACCTAAGCCCAGCGAGTTGAGGCTGCAGTAGGTGTGAATGTATCACTGCACTCCAGCCTGGGTGACAGAGTGAAACTCTGACTCAAAAACAAACCAAAAAATTCATCTCTACATAATAGACAACTCACAATCTTCTTCCATTATGACATCCAGATCCAGGTCCAGGATCTCTGGGTGATGTAAATTCTTGTCCATCAAGTCTCAATATGGTAAGACCTGATGTTATTAGGGGAAGGGAGACTGAAAGACATTTGCAAAGGAGGTGACATCTAAACTCTAGCTATGTTCAAGCAGTGGTGACTATTATCCAATGACAGAGGGCTAAAATAAATCAGTCATCTCCAGAACACCCAAAATAGAATAAAGTCTCTCAACCAGAGAAGGAGAAAATAAGGTCAACACACGTGTGTATACACAGAGATCACCGATTCCTGGTCCACGGCACATACCGTAGTTGGTTGGACTCCATAGGCTGCCAATGTTGTAAGATTCTTTATCTGCTGATCTGGCAACTCTGAGTTCTGCTCTCTTGGAGAATCTCTCTTGCTCATTGTCTTTATGGCCATGTCCTAGAGGGGCACTGGGGAGAAAACTCTTTACTGGGGTCACACAGTTCTAAGACCACATAACTTTTGGTGCAAGATTAGGAGGTGAGGAGTAAGGGCCAAGTTGCAGGCTGGTCAGTTGGCCTGGCATTCCTTTGGCAATACAGTTCCCTTAGCAGGTTTCCTGTCTGTTTCCTTCCAGTAAATTCTATGGGCCAATAGTCTTAAATCAGCTGGGCTCGGTGGCTCAGCCTGTAATCCCAGCACTTTGAGAGGCCCAGGCAAGAGGATTGCCTGAGTCTGGGGGTTCTAGACCAGCCTAGGCAACTTAGTGAGATCTCATCTCTACAATAAATCATAAAAATTAGCTGGGCCCGGTGGCTCAAGCCTGTAATCCTAGCATTTTGAGGCCAAGGGGGGAGGATTATCTGAGCTCACAGGTTCGAGAACAGCCTGGTCAACTTGGCAAGACCTTGTCTCTACAATATATCCAAAAGTTAGCCTGGTATGGTAGCATGAGCCTGTAGTTCGAGCTACTTGGAAGGCTGAGGTGGTAGGATCACCAGAGCCCAGCAGGTCAATGCTGGGGAGGCCGTGAACGTGCTACTGCACTCCAGCCTGGGTGATGGAGTGAGACTCCAACTCAAAAAAAAAAAAAGATCTGAATAAATGCAAAATATATTCCTTTTGGGGATGGATGTACAGTAACATTTGTAACACTGTTCTCTATGCTATATTCTTTTTAAGTTTAAGATTTTTTTAAAGGGAGTGGGGGAGAGTCTATGACCCATGAATGAAAACCCAGCAAAGTGATTTAGTTTGGCCAACAAGGAAGGAACTGGCAGCTGGGAAGTTCCGTCCTCAGTTCTGCCCATCTGAATCCTGGTTATCTTTCAGACCCTGCTGAAGTTGCACTCCTCCAGGAAGCCTTCCCTGACTATTCTAGCTCATACTCATCTCTCCCTCTACTGAACTACCAGAGCCTCTAAAGCCAGTACCCCACTAATACATGGCCAATTCAATACATGGTGAGTTTTAGATCACCTAAGGTCAATGAGGGCTGTGACATGTTGTCAGATAGCACAGTATATGCACAGCCTTGGCTAGCTGCGGAACTCTGGGGAGGGTTACCATTTCTGATTGGGCCTGACTTTTTTATATGCTCCCTCCAGTGAGTATGTCCAGAGCATCCCTGTTGCTCCCCAAACCACAAGTCCATCACTGGCAGACAGTCTCAAATGTTGCCTGGTTGGGAGTGTGCAGCTAGTGGAAACGGGCCCATTTGCCACAATCCATCAGGTCCAGCTCTCAGCTCAGATGAGCTCCCATTCCCTTGGAATGCACTTTCCTTTTGTGTGATGTATGTAAAACACTCCTAATGTGAGGATCCTCAGAGAGCGCTCACATTGACCATCTAAGTGTTTTTAAAGAATCAAGCTCTTACTTTAAAAAATTACACCAGGGTGGTATTGTTCAAATATGTAAGACCGACTATTCCAGAGACAGGATACAATGCACTAATTTTACCCCACTTTGACTTAGAAAATATAATCGGTACTTAGAAAAATTGTAAATACTAAAGAATTGAGGGAATAGGATTATTCTAAAATAGGGCGCTAATACATCAAGCAAAATAGCTTTTGCTAGTCTTAACTGAGGGCCATTATCTATCAGAGAAGATATACCTCTGGCCTTGATAACGTAAAGAAACACAAATGACTAAAGAAGCTTGCCAGTATTTCGGGGGGGGGGGCGGGAAGAGTCTGTAAGGAGACAGAAACTTGGAAAAGCTGAGAGATTCAACAGAGAAGGTAAATTAGCCCCAAGCATGCCCCAGAGGGGGAAAACCCTGCCGGGTTCAAGTACCTTCACTTTCATCCCCTCTCCTCTCTGAATTGCAGTGACTTTCACACAATCCTGGACTTCCTTATCCTTGGTGGTGGTGTTCGATTACTGCATACATATCCCCAACTCAAATACAGTTCCTTCAGGGTAGAAACTGTGCCCTATGTTTCTCTCCTGTATCAGCTCACATCATCCTACTTCCTAGCCCACAAACCTAGCACAGACCGACCCACACAGTAGCTTCAAGCCTCAGGGCACAATCTGCTTTCTCCCTCTCTGTCTCCTGCCCCTGGTAGATGGAAAGGATTTCAGAACAATCTGCCATGCATCCCTTTTCCACGTTGTCCTCCTGCTGGTGTGCAGAAATTAGGAGCATTCATTTGGGACATAATTCCAAGATAGAAAGGTGGGATATCCTGAATAGAAAATACTTCAGCTGGTAAGTACTACTGAGTTACAGGTAAGAATTAGTGCTTAGAAGATACTACTTTGATTACAGTGGGGATCAAAACTGATGGGAAGTTGAGGGGCAAACCTGGTGTGAAGGGTCCCCAATCTAATTGTTAGAAACTGGAGGCTCATTGACCAAAAGCAAAGTACAGGATGTCCCTCTTCACTGGTCTCCTTACTTTTATGGGCACCACCCAATCTTGACTTTTTTTTTTTTTTTTTTTGAGTTGGAGTCTCACTCTGTCGCCCAGACTGGAGTGCAGTGGCCGCTCCCGGACACCGCAGCCTCGACCTGCTGGGCTCCGGCAATCCTTCTGCCTCAGCCTTCCGAGTAGCTGGAACTACAGGCCCGGGCTACCACGCCTGGCTAATTTTTTTGATTTATTGTAGAGATGAGGTCTCGCTGCCCAGGCGGGTCTCGAACCCGCGGGCTCAGGCAATCCACTCACCTCAGCCTCCCAAGGCGCGGGATTACAGGCTGAGTCACCGAGCCCAACTCCTCTGACTCTTGAGTATCCCCTAACCTAGATCATTCCAAGAACATGAGGTGGAGTACTAATTCTGGTGGAAACTAGTACCCATCATATTTTTTGTGCTTCTTACCTTTGTGTAATTCTCAGTGGAGGAAGCTTTCATTTCATATTATGTGTGCATGTGGGTATAGGCATCACACACACACACACACACACACACACACACACACACACACACACACCTCTTATTTTTGTTTTCTATGCCAAATCTAGGTCATTTTAATCCATGAGCACCAAGATACAATCCTAGGGTCTACATGTTTTCTTTTCAACAATCAAATGCAAAACATATTAATTGGCTCTTGATTCTAAAATAAAATAATAGAGTCAAAATTACTATTTGTTAGATTAAATATCTACAATTTATCATATTTTTTCATCACTAAATTTGCTGTTTACAAAATATATTTTGAAAATGATTTGTACATCAGTTTTTGCCCCTTCCCCAAATTCCTGGGCAGGCAGCATATTGCCAGAAAGTAAATGTCAACTAAGATTTAAATGAGTTGCTCTTAGTTAGATTATTTTAAAAGCAAAATTTTAAAAGTAGAGAAAGCATTTTGTGAAAAATGTTTTATACACAAGACACATACATATATACATGTGGGTGTGAGCACACTTTAATATGCTGGGTTTGATGGGGGGTGGGACCCCAAATTAAGACTGCCTATTGTCCATGATGATGCCAGTTTGGTCTCTACTAAAAACTTGTCTTGGGTCCCATGATAGACTTATATTTCCATTTACTCTGTGTGTGTATGTGTGTGTGTGTAAAAACATATATAACATAAAATTTACAAGTTTAACCATTTCATTTACTTTAAAATAAATACAAAATAGTATTTATGTAGCCCACATTATTATTTTGGGCATTTGATCATTTCGGCTCTGGGTTGCTTCGTAACTGGCTTGAGAGTTTCTAGGCAGAATAAGTAATTTCTTTTCTTTCATGAGCTAAGAATGGTATTTAATTGGACTTCAAAAAATACTCACCAACTGAGTGAATGAATATGTGAGCAAATGACAGAAATCTTGATCAGACACAATTCAAATCTGTGCAGTAGATACTGGTTTTCAGACTCTACTTTGTACAAGAAAAACCAATGTATCTAACTGATTACTACAGAGGTGCTCTGGGCAAGCCAGTGTGGAGGAACTGACACCATCTCTGCCTCCAAGTTTCTGGAAACTTCCCTAAATCATCCAGGCTAGAGAATGTCTCTTAGGAACAAAGGTCTCCTAAGAAATACACATAATCTGCTTCACTTTTGGACATTTTTGCCTGTTTAACTTCCATCTATGCCCCTGTAGTAAAGAGTTGACCACAAATCATAAGACACTCCCTTTCCCAGGACAAATAATTCCTATTCATTTGCCTTTCCCCTTGATGCTTATCCTAAAATCATTAATGAACACTGGACCTCTCCTAACTCTTTTCCTAGTCTTCATCATCTGTTTGCATTCTGGGACCTGTGTACAAATAAAGACTGAAACAGAGTTCATGACTTAGAATCAAGTGGCTTGTGTCCAAATTCTAGCTCAGGCACTAGCTGTGTGACCTTGGACAAGTTACCTTACTTCTCTGACCTTCAGTTTCTTCTTTTGCAAAATGGTAACACAAAATATGGATTAAATGAGCTAATGTCTTTGAAAACACCGAGCACAAAGTAGATAATCATGGCTGTATGTCTTAATGTAAATTAGTTAAAGATGTTGTTTCTGGTTCTGCTTTCTGCTGTCCCTTCTGGTTTCCCATGATTCTTGCTGAGCACACTGCTGGTCACCGGTCATTTCATTCACTACTTCATGTAGTTTAGAAACATTTGTATATAAATTAGGTCATATATTTGTTGCTTCCTTCCAGATGGAATTTGAAGTGGTGTTTAGATTTGTGCCATTTTCCAAAGAACTCCTTGTGAACAAGCTGTAAGATTAACTTGTCAAACTCGGGAACATGTCCTTGCCTTGTCAATTGCTCTCAATGGAGTCCTCTTGTTCTTCTCTGTGTCAGAAGTGACTTAATGGCAGATATGCATGAGTTCTCTGGAGGACAATGAGGGACTTCACAGAGCTCAATGTGGGAGAATACACAAGTATAGTTGGTATAGAGTGATATTCTCATGATACTTGCAAGTGGGAAATAGACTGGACACTAGATGGAGTGAGAGGAAGGTTGAGGGGAAAGAAACTTGCTTCCAAAGTGAACAAAAGTGCCTGCAGCCAGGCAGAACTTGGCAGAAAACTCTATAGACAGGGTTTGCAAGGTTAATTAACCACCCACTCCTGCTTCTGCCATTGACTTCTTGGGCACCACTGTAGATGATGACTCTGAACTTCTGAGGCAAGATCAGTTTACTGGAACTTTGTTTTCTGCAGAGATAATGTCTTGCTATTTTGCCTAGGCAGGTCTCAAACTCCTGGCTTCAAGAAATCCTCCCACCTTGGTCTTCCAAAGTGCTGGGATTATAGATGTGAACCACCATGCCCAGCCTGGAATTTTCTTTTCTTTTTCCCTCACTCTTCTTTTTTGTTTGTTTGCTTTATTTGGGGGTGGAGTTAGCAAGGATATCAGTCCTTGAAGTCTCTAGTAACTTTCTAAGAATCATTAATTCTTCATTTAGCAAATATGTATTGAATAACTAATGTATGAAGTAGGCAGATTCTAGTTCACCCAAGTAGTCAGCCTCAAGGGTAGCAAATGGATTCCTTGAGGGCTTGGAGGGAAACTCTATTCTTTTACTCTTGGCCTCATCCATTTCTTCTTCTTCAGATGCTATGGTGAATACAATTCCAAATTTTAAATCAACTCAATTCAATTCCAGATCTTATGTGACTGTATCTAGCTAGGCAGAACTTCATTCAAATCCAGAACGGCAAGAAAATTTTAGAAATGCAGTGTTCAGCCTTCTACAAGGAGGCTGGAGAAAAGCTTGAGTATGCAATCCAGAGTATGCGGCATATTAGTGTACCCAGTGAAGAAGATGAGCTTCAAAATAGGTCTTAAAATGGGTAGGATTAATTTTAAAAGGGAATCTTTCAGGGAGGAGAATTCCTGGCTATTGGAGAGAAAAAATGAGTAGGGGATAATAAGAATAGCTTAGCTAAACTGAACTGGAGCAGGCATGTGGGGAAAACATGAGGTAGGTGGAAGCTTGGCAGGCTCTTTAGAGGAGACTGAACTTGATCTTCTAGGCAGGCAAGAGGGTGAGACACTGAAGATCATTAAGCAAGGGAATTTGAAGATTGCACGTTAATGCTACCATTTCTATTATGTTAATCAGTATATACTTGTTCAGTGGTGATCTCTACTCTTCAACTTTTCTCCAGTTCTTAAGATCTACCAGTAGGTTACCACTATGATAATCACTGACATGGTTTTACTGGTTTGATATTTTCAAAGTCAGTATGCAATCCTGAGAAATACAGAAACACCTTTAAAAGGTGGAGGAAAATTTATTTCCATCTTATAATTCTATACCTAGCCAAACTATCGATCAAGCATAAATGATAGAATAATGACATTTTCATTCACACAAGAGCTCAAAAAAATGCATCTCCCCTTTATCTTACATATCTCTTGATCATGAAGCTTCTGGAGGAATAAACCAAGAAAAATGAAAATGCTGAATGCTAGAAACAGAGAATCTCATATAAGAGAAAATCTGAAAGAATCACCAGAATAATTATAGGAAAGATCCCAATATAATAGCTGTACAATAGCCTAGAAAGCAATCAGTCCAGATAGAAGCAGAGGGAGAGACAACTATGGGGTGAAGGTCTCTGGGGGGAAAATAAAGTGGATGAAATTCCTAATATTTTTAACATATTGAGAGAAGATTTGCAACATTTAGGGATGAATTCGTAGTAAGAATATTTGAGAACTGCACAAAACAGAGGATTGTTAACTCTACTGAAAACAAAGAAGGGAAATATAATCACAGAATACACATAGCTGCAGAGTAAACATGTTCATAACATAGTAATATAAATAATAAATATTGATTCTATTAAAAGAATCATGCTATAACTATGCCATGGTGAAGAGGGCATAGGTGTGAGTGAGGCAGCCAGGACCGCAAAAAAGCCAACCCCTTATCCTCCTTAGCAAAAAGCTAGTGGACAGGGTCTAAAATTGGAAACTCTAGAAATAATAGCATAAACATGTTACTTTGGTATATAGAAGAAAATAATAGAAGAAGTTGCTGAACATTTGAAATGGTAGCCTCTGGGGAATGTGAACAGGGTGTAAACCTTCTAGAATTACATTTGTTTTTTACTTTTAAACTATGCACCTGTATAACTTTGATTAAAAAAATAATGTCTCACAAAGCATATAGTAAATGCTCAAGCTTAGTTCTTTGATCACAGTTTTCCTTTCACCAAATCCCTGAAAGTTCTCATACCCATCTGTCAACTAACCCCTAGCTACTTGCTGGCCATTCATATCAAGACAGCCTCTGGCTGGCAAATGGATAGCACATTCACTGACTTTCATATTTGCCACAAACACAGAAGCTTCTGGAAGCTCTTAAAATATTGCTATTTCCAGTGGCCTCAACTTGTTCTGTAGAGTTAAGGAAAGACAAAAAATGACGGAAATGAGGAAGCCCATGGTGGAAGCAGAGGCTTTTCTTTGAAAGAGTTGCTTTGGTCATGATATGCTGTAGTCAAGGACAAAGCACCTTAAGACTGTTGTAAACATGGGAGGAACAAAGATATAATACAATCTATGAATTTGTTTGGTCTGTAGCTTACAATTATGCATCCTATACCTTCAGAATAAAGTGCAAAAATAATGGGCAATTGCAGGTCAGGTGTGGTGGCTCACACCTATAATTCTAGCACTTTGGGAGGCCGAAGTGAGAGGATTGCCTGAGTCCACAGGTTCAAGATCAGTCTGGACAACTTGGCGAGACCTCATCTTTACAATAAATCAGAAAAGTAGCTGGGAGTGGTGGTGTGCGCCTGTAGCTACTTGGAAGGCTGAGGTGAAAGGATCTCCTGAACCCAGCAGGTCGATGCTGGGGTGACCGTGAGCTTGCCACTGCTCTCCAGCCTGGGTGACAGAGTAAGACTCTGACTCAAAATAAAAATAAAAAAAATAAAAATAATGGGCAATTGTTCAAGGAAATGAGTAAATAGAACTGCTTCTGGGCGAAAAATCAGGAAAACACTGTAATACTGTCAAACTTTCCCCTGGTGTTTTCTTCCCATACTTCCTTTGGGCTGTGTGGCTTTTGGAAGAGGGGGAGAGAAACATTATTGTTCAGGAGGGAGGGAAAACCATTCGTTCAATATCAGAAATTTAGAAAGTGGTTTCTTTTCTGGGCTCCCAGTACTCATGTATTAAATTCTCTGAAAATTTCTCTTTATGACTTTCTGTGATTTTTTTTAAAGTAGCATAAAGCTCCAGTAGAAGGCAAAGACATTTCCTTCTCTGAATTACTGCCACCATGAAACAGATTGAAAAAAAATTCATTTTATATCAATCAGTAGCTTTCCAATCCACGGAGGGGTGTCTCCTAAAACCATCAAGATAGTATCAGGGTATTAATCATTTCTGGAACTGTGAGAGCCCTCACACTGGTCAGCACCCACAAAGGCCATAAGCCCAGGGCCAGCTGCAACCTGTCCATGACAATCTTGGAGCTCTGTGGCCGAAAGCACATGCTGGCTGGCTCTTGCTCTTTGGCTAAAGGGTTGCTGCCCGGCACTGTGGCTGACTGGGCCTTGGTTCCCCAAAGCCAGAGACTCACAAAGCCGTGGTCTCTGCTGACTGTCAGGAGGACTGTGAGTGGACAGACACATGGTACTGCAGCAAATATACCCACATGCCCTGCCAGTGTCCATTGAATCCACATGGTCTCATCGTGGATACACACTCCTTGCAGGCTGCCCTATGCAAAGCTGTAAGGCATAGTGGTTAAAAGCACAGCTTTAGAATAATACTGCTTTCAACAGTCAGCTGACAGTTACTTAACTTCTCCAAGCCTGTTTTGTCATCAGTAAGATAGGGATAATAATAGTGCCCATCTCAGAGGGTCCTGTAAGGATTAAATGAAGCCCTGAAGCCCCAAATAAGAAATGATTCAAACTGGGGACTGTCTGATTGGGTTGTTTCATTTCCCTGGGGAAAACCATCAGCACACTCCCTGCCCCAAGGACGATTCTCCCAATTCCTCCAGAGCTCTGACCATGGTTCCCTGGGGTAGTACCATCTTGCTTGCCTGCAGCTCTGTGTGCAGCTAGAGCTCCGGGGTCAGTGGTATAGGGTGAGAGGTTTTCTTTTTGATACCAACCAACAAAAAGGACTTTGGAATCAGGCAGCCCCAGGAAGAGGTGGTTATTTATCAACAAGCCTGAAGCCTTTCTCATTCTTTATTATCATTAAATCCTACCTCACACACATTACACTACAGGGTATGTATTATTGGTCGCTTCTTGTTTTTTTTTTTTTGGTTTTTTGAATCAGAGTCTCACTCTGTTGCCCAGGCTGAAGTGCAACGGCATGCTCACAGCCACTGCAGCCTCCACCTGTTGGGCTCAGGTGATCCTTCTGCCTCAGCCTTCTAAGTAGCTGGAATTACACAGGTGCACTACCACGCCCAGCTTATTTTTTTGATTTACTGTAGAGACGAGGTCTCACCAAGTTGCCCAGGCTGGGCTTGAAGCCCTGAGCTCAGGCAATCCTCTCGCCTCAGTCTCCCGAATTGCTGAGATTACAGACTTGAGCCACCGTGCCCTGCTTTATTGGCCTCTTCTCACAGAGGAGGAGAGTCGGGTGGGATGTCAGGTGACACAAGCCAGTTAACATTGTGTGATCGCTCAGTCTCTTTTTCCCAGAGGTTTTTCCACCACCTGGACCAAGACACATAGCCAGACCGCCTCGCATCACAGGCGCCTCTGGTAGGCTAGGCTGGGATTGTAAAATGAGTTCTCATATGAGGGGAGACCCTCAAAACCTGGAATTAATTTTTGGAGGTGGGCCCCTTGTAATACAGAGTTTCTCCATGGGTAACTGTTCTAGGAACCCACCCCGGCATTAGTGTACCAGCCAGTGTTGTGAGAGGCTGCATTCGGCGTCAGTGAATTTCCTTTTTGGAGATTCTTTCAATGCATTTGCCCATTGCATGATGGGTGATTTATATGAACAGCATACGGAAGTGAAATTTGGTTTTCTGTTTTTGACCATAAACAGCATTATCCCTGTACCCCACCCTCCCTATTCACCCAGTCTCACCTTGAGTGACTTTTTTTTGTTTGTTTCCCTGGATGAAAAGGTCCTCAAAGGGAAATGTTTTGCCGATGTGGAAGAGATGAAACAAAAAACGGCAGAAACACTAAAAGGCATCAAAATGGACGAGTTCAAAAACTGTTTTGAGTAGTGGAAAAAGCATTTCGATAGGTGTATTGCCTCAAACAGAGACTACTTGGAAGGTGCCTGAAGTTTAAACATGTAAGAATAAATACACAATTTTTTATAAGTAAATTCTGGTTTTGTGGTTGCCCTCGTATGGTTCCTGCCACCCAGCAGTATACAGTCCCCCAGGTAAAAAAGGTCACACATACATTAAAGGATAACTGACCAGTTATGACTCAGTGAATAATATGAGGGCCTCAGATGAGTGCTGCGTCACTGGGGTATGATACAGCAGAGTGTCACTCCTCTGTCCTTGAGAGCTTATATTCTAAATTATCCCAAGAAGGCACCTCAGGCAATGCTGAAAGAGGATCAGACGGTGGACACTATGGGGTACAGCTGGAGGCTTGTGTGGGTCCAGGGAATCAGGTTCAGGAGGCAGAGCAGTTTGAATTGGGCTTGGAAGAATAGCTGAGTGGGTAGAAGTTTCCAGGGGTTCCCAGCAGGGAAAAGACAAGCAGGTGTGGTGAGTCGTATGTCTACCTTCTGGGATGAAAGGGGCCTGCAAGGAAGAAGTAGATGATAAGTGAGGAAAGGGAACCGGTAGACCATAGAGGTGACAGAGGAGGTCTTGACATTTGCCAACAAGAGTGGCGTAGGAGGAGGATTGGGAAGGTGATGGCGACTGGGAGTCCAGGTGAGATGACAACCTGGGCAGGAGTCAACGGGGACCTGGCCGAGGGCCATAGCACAGCTACAGTGGAGGAGAGGTGAGCTTACACCTGGTGATGAGCAGGACTTGGGGGTCAAATGGCCCAGAGTGGCAACCCCAGGTGTGACGTCTCTGAACCGGGTCTGTACCTGTCTCAAACAGCTGCTGTGAGGTTTGCATGGACGCAGTATGAAAGGTGCTTAGGACAGTGCCTGGGTTGTCAGCACTGTCACAATGATCACTGGCACCACTGCTATTGTTATTCATATTTTTATTAGTGGGTAGGGAGAGAGAAGTTAATGACCCGAGATCTAGGTTAATGACCCGAGACCTGAGAAACAAATGTGTGGACAGGATGTTGGTTGGGGACAGAGCATCTTCTTCATGCACAGCCTTGGTGTGCCCTGTGGGGAGGTGTGGGAGGGTTCACAAGCCAGAGACCTTGGTCCTCCGAGGCCCTCTATAGAACAGAAGCCCCTTCCTGGTCTCAAGCCCCTCCTTGCTCCTCTCCTGTGTCCCAACTGCCTCCAGCTTCTAGAAATCAGGCTTCGTGCCCAGTAGGATATGCGTGTGACTTCTTGGGGAAATCCGAATAGACACGGAAAGACTTCACCCATTCATTCCGAATAGAACAGAAAGACTTCACCCATTCTTCCTCTTTCTCCCCATGCAAGACTGGGAGTGGGTGAGGAGAGTCCATGGAACAACCTGGAAACCCAAAACCAAGGCAGCACCTGGCTCGGTAGTGCTGCGCTCAGAGGCAGCTGGAGCGCCAGGCCGAGGGCTTTCCCTGTGAGAGTCAGTTTCAAATATGAGGTTGATTTTATTTTCCCCCGTTGCAATTAACTGAGAAAAATATTTCAAAGCTGTATAATTAAAGGCCGGCGTTTTATTAGGGTTTGAAATCGTCGCTATGAAATTTGTTCCTGCCATTGGTAATTACAACGTACATCTTAATATCCCCTGCTTGCCAGGCCCGAGATAACAGCGCTGTGCGCGATGCATTTGGCTCCGCGGAGAAGGTAAAATCCTTATCTTATCTCCATCTGCACACAACAACCAGCCTCTCTTCCAATTCAACCCTAATCTTCTTAGTAAATAATACTGATATTTTTCACCACAACAAAATGGAGCCAGTGCCAGATTCTCACTGATAACACCTCTCGTTTACACACCATTCTCTGTCAAAATCGGCCCGATTTTTCCTAATCTCTTTAACTTATCAAAAAAATACTTTTTACATTCGGCCATAGTAAGTTCTTTTCTACCAAATAATAATATTATAAATAAATCCCTTTGCCTACAGCTGACTCATTGAAAAGACACTTGGCCTCCTCATTTTCTTCATGAATGGAAATTGTTCTGTTCTTCAATTTTTCCTCCGAGTTTGGGGTCCACGCCGAAGGAATTGTTCCCAGGCAGGCCCTGAGCCATCTTTGTATCTCTCCGGGGGTCACTTGGTCCAGAACGTGCACCCTTGCTCCTTCTTTTCATTGTCCTGGCCATGGTGGGCTTCCTCCAGCTCCACTTGCCTCCACCTCCAATGATGTGAGCTACCCAGGGAAAATGCATAATCTCAGACCAATCCTGGCAGGTTCTTCCCAGGCCTGGAGAACCCCGACCCCCCCCCCACACACACACACACTGGGATAGGTTTTTGCTCAGAGTCCCACCTTGGCAGAAGCCAGAACCAACTATTTTCTCCTGCCACCTTTCAGTGTGAGCCGCAGAATTGTCACACAACCAGGGCAGGGAAAACCAAAAAGTGTTTATCACACAGCCGGTATTTATTTTTACCAGGCTTAGCCTGGTAGGGATTCCAGAATGGAAAGCACAGTGGTGGCCGACCAGGGGCACATCACGTGTGCAGTAGGCTCTCTCCAGGCATGAAGAAAACTTCCAGTGTGGGAAGATTGTGGTATAAGGAATTTAAGATGTGACAGGAAAAATAACATGGAGGCAGGGAGGTTGCGAATGAACCCTTGGAAGTCTTTTGAATATTTGTGTAATCACCAAGATAAAGCAGACAGTCCCACAGACACTATCAATAACATTTTATACGGTTCAAATTAATAATAATCAGCACTGTACTAGTGACTCCAATTTCCATTTCCAATTGTCTTGTTCGCTAGAAACTTTCTATGATTTCCCTCTCCCGCGGCTTCCATAATACGCTTGTAAATTTGATTGACTTTGTTGCAGATAATGCACATGCAGGAGGGGTTCTATTTTCTATATCTGTCCTCCTTCCAAATGTCCAGTGCTTTCCCATCTTAGGATTCTTTGGTCATTGGCTGTCTCCTATCTCCCGGGCCTCAACCTCTCCCCAAAGACCCCAATGAATTCAGATGCTTGAGACAGCGAAGCTGGGGGTACCAGTGTTTGAGCATTTCTTGACCCTACTTGGCTCTTAAATACCCGGGACTGTCCAGTGGATTGTGGGTTGTTCATGGTAACGTCTTGCCAAAGTACATGGCACCAACTCCTCTGACCCACGTGCCCCCCCCCCACGTTCTCCAGACATGTTGGAGTGTGTGGTCCTACACCTATGATTCTTCTCCTTTTCTTCCTTAATCTTTCCTGAGGCGCCATTAAAAACCCATTTTTTTCTCATCCATCTGCCTTATTTGCCCCTTTTATTCCCTATACTCAGTCGCCTCATCATCTAGGAAACAGAAGGGGATCGTTATTAAGAATCAGAGTCAACAAACCAGGATTTGAGTTCCAACTCTGCCACCTGCCTGCTGTGTGACTTTGGTCAAGGTACTTAACCTCTCTGGGTCTCAATTTCCATATCCATAAAATGGGCATAATAACAGGACCTATATCACAGGATTGATGTAAGGTATTTTACAAGATGATTTAATAATCTATTTATATACATGGATCATAGTAAAGACTCAATACATGATAGCTATGAATAATAATAATATTAACTGAGGCCTGGCTTGGTGGTTCAACCTGTAATCCCAGCACTTTGGGAGGTCAAGGTGAATGGATTGCCTGAGCCCACCTGTTCGAGACCAGTCCGGGCAACTTGGCAAGACCTCATCTCTACAATAAAATTTTTAAAAAATGCAGATATATATATATAAACTGGGACTCAGAGAAGAGAGATGTATCAGTGTGAATATCCTTGGCTGGGAATCTGTCATCATTAAAGAGCATCTCTGAGGGCTGGTCATAGAAGACCAGACCAGGCTAATTCCTTAAAGAGGCCTCTTAGCATTATGGTTTGGGGACATTGTCAGAAACTCCATTTGCTGGATCCACTGACCTCTTGGGAACAGCATGAAGAGCACAGACAGTTCAAAAAACAACTTTGTGCCTTGGCAGATAATAATAAAAACAAAAAATGTATAATATTTGTTTTTTAACATGCAGTTCTTCCTAGTCATGCCAACAGGTTTTAACCCAAAGCTTACCTACAAAGCTCTCCAAGATCTTGGAGTTGCTGTTTACATGGGCCTCTCAAGCAATTTTGGGGTAGAAACAATGAAATAGAAATGGGTCTCAAAGCCAGACCTGCCCTGACCCATCTTTGTGGGATTCATTCTTCAGTCTCGCTGCCCTGAGGGGTTCCACTTCTGAAGCCCTCTCCAACAACTGCTCCTCTGAGATTCTCTCCTCCTCCTTCTCACACCCACCGGGTTTAAGCAGGAATAATCCCGTGTGTCCAGTCATTCACTCTCAGTCCTGTTTGGACATGCAATGGCTGCTTCTTCCACTCCAGGCAATGTGCTGGACTCTTCACTTAGGCTGGATCCCTCACCTCATTTCATTGTCCAACAACCCTGTTAGTCAGGAACTGTTGGTTATTTATTTATTTATTTTACAAGACAGGGTCTCACTCTTTCACCCACGCTGGAGTACAAAGGTGCAATCACAGTTCATTACATTATCGAACTCCTAAGCTTAAGGGAGGTCTCCTGCTCCCGCCTCCCAAGTAGCTAGGAGTACAGGTATGTGCCACCACACCTAATTGTTTGTTTTCTTTCTTTCGTTCTTTCTTTCTTTTTGAGAGATGAGGTCTTGCTATGTTGCCCAGGTTGGTTTTGAACTCCTGTCCTCCTGATCTCAAGCATCCTCCTGCCTTGGTCTCCCAAAGTGTTGGAGTTACAGGCATGAGCCACCGTGCTCAGCAGAAGGCACTGTTATTATACCATTTTACAGATTAAAAAAAACCCAAAAAACTCCTGAGTCAGGAAGATTGAGCAATTTGCCCAAGGCTATGGGGCTAGTATTGGCAGGCAGGTTCAAAACCAGTTTATTGCAGCAAAGACAGAGCCTATCCATGAGGGGTAAAATAATAATAATAATAATAATTAAAACAAATAAACAAAAACATAGTTAAAGAGATTACATATACTTTCTAGAAGACACCTTACCAGAACACTATACTCAAAGGGTGCAAAAATTTACTTAATTTTCAGGAAAAACATCCTCAGGTCACGCATGCCAGGAGAAAGTCCCACAGGGAAGGCCTGAGCAGTGTAGCAGGAACCCCATTGGGGGTACCATCTGTTCGCCATGCTGCTCCCAGGCCAGGCTCCACAAACAGCATTTCCCATTTTATCCTGCCCTTGTTGGGAAGCCGCATGTTTCCTTGATCCCTCAAGGCTTCACGCCTGGCTTAGCTTATCGCCTTTCCACCTCCCTCTCACTCCTTCCCCAGGACCCGCCAGCCTTGCTGTTCTGCTGTCCTCAACATCTTCCCGACCATCACCTAGACTGTCTCCTCCACCTTGCCTCAGGCCTTCGCGGGTCCTCTCTGGAGACTTTTCCCACCTTTGGAACCCCTGCCATGTCCCACGGACTGGAGTAAAACCTTGTAGACCTTCTGCAATCCCCATGACACCTCCTCCCCTGACCTTAGGTTACTGCAACATTGTTATGTCTTTGGAAGGTATGTGTTGTGCATTTGTTCCAGCAAGATTCTGAGTCCCTGCTGGGCGCAGTGGCCATGCCTGTAATCCCAGCACTTTGGGTGGCCAACGTGGGTGGATGCTTGAGGCCAGGAGTTCAAGACCAGCCTGGACAACTTGGTGAGACCCTGTCTCTACAATAAATACATAAATAGCTGGGTGTGATGGCATGCACCTATAATCCCAGCATTTTGGAAAGCTGAGGTAAGAGGATTGTCTGAGACCTGGAGTTCGAGCCTAGGCAACACAAGAGACCTTCTCTACAAAAATAAAAAATTAGCCAGTCATGGTGGTGTGCTCCTCTAGTCTCAGCTACTTGGGAGGCTAGTGCAGGAGAATTGCTTGAGCCCAGGAATTGGAGGCTGCAGTGAGCGGTGATCGTGCCACTGCACTCCTGCAATAGAGCAAAACCTTGACTCAAAAAAAAAACCAAAAAAACATTCTAAGACCCCCTCAGGCATAGATCACACCATGGCAACACCTCATTTTATAGATGTAGAAAGGAGGTCGGCGAGGTGGAAGATGTTTTCTTTTGTGTCCCCCATGACTTTCTCCCTAGCATGGGTACTTAATAAATCTTTGATAAGTACGGAGCCCATCTGTTTGAATCCAGCACTGCTCCATCATTGACTATGAAATCTGTGCTAGAAGCCTTTGTCCTAATTGACGAGTTAACAGTAAGTACAACGTAAGAGCTAGTCCACTTTAAGAAAATCTAATATGTCAACTTCCTGAACAAGATAAACTAACATGAATTATTCATTCTAAAAAGCCGGGCTCCCTTAAACATCTCCTATAGTTATGATAAGATTGGAGTCTAACACTTTGAATGTAAACTGAGTTTTTCAGCCGCATAACAAATGACAGAGAATAGGGTGCCCTTGTACCTGGCTTACCTTACAAACCCATCAGGAGCCGAGAGCCCAACAGATTTGTCTCTGAAGCTGGACCAGGAAGAGTCATCACCAGCCCAGGCTGGCTCAGAGAATGGGCAGGTAGACGTGAGCATGTGGAGCCGCAGCTCTGGGGAGCTGGACTTCCAGACAAAAAGGTGGGGGCAGCTGGGTCAGAATCATGCCCCACACAGCTGGGATGCGATCCGGCCACACGACCGTGGGCTTTCTCAGGCCGTGCAGCAATGCGAGCCTCCTCAAGGGAGGCTCAGGCCCAAAATGCTGCCCTCTGCCTTCCTCATCTGTTGGCATTGGTCATCCCATTCTCTTCTGGTGTCCTCTTCCCTGCATTTCCGGTCTCTCTCTCTTCCTCTCTCTCTCTACTTCTCTTCCTCTCTCTCTCCTCTCTCTCTCTCTATCTCTCTTCTCCTCTTTCTTCCTCTCTCCCTCTCTCACCCTCCCTCTCTCCCTCCTCCCTCCATCAACCTCTACTGGTCTCTGTGATTATGTATAGAAGAGGGGAAATAGCTATGTCATAGTGTTTAACATCGATTTTCTTTTTTTCTTTTTTCTTTTTTTTTTTGAGTTGGTGTCTCACTCTGTCTCTGAGACTGGAGTGCAGTGGCACACTCCCGGTCACTGCAGCCTCGACCTGCTGGGCTCCGGCGATCCTTCCGCCTCAGCCTTCCAAGTAGCTGGAACTACAGGCACGCGCTACCACACCCAGCTAATTTTTTTTATTTATTGTAGAGATGAGGTCTCTCCAAGTTGCCCAGGTGGGTCTCGAACCCGCGGGCTAAGGCAATCCACTCACCTCAGCTTCCCAAAGCGCGGGATTACAGGCTGAGCCACTGAGCCCAGCTTTGATTTTCTATTATTTGGAAGTTCTCTAATGCTCATATAAAAAAAGGCCCTGGCCCCTTTAAGAAGTCAGAAGGTAAATATTGAAGGTGCTGGCGGGGCATGATAGAGCCTCTCTAAGAAGATTGATTAAACTGCAGACACAGGTACAGTCAAGTGCCTCTGAATTCCCAGGCCTTCTCAATCACCTATCCTGGGAGAAAGCCTGTCTCATTGAGCCCAAGTCACCATATGTAGACCTCACTGTTGACGTGATTTTTGGAGCCACGAGGCAAGTCTGGGACCTGAGGAATAAATCCCAGAGGTCTCCCAACCTTTTTCATGAACCAGAAGTGACCAGGCATCCTTTAGGATCTGAACATAGAGAAGTTCTCAGGTGAAACTCACCTCTTCCAGGAAGTCTTCCTTGCTCAGCCCCGCTTTCCTTCTATGAAACTTCTCCCCCTGTGAACGTTTCAACACCTTGAGTCTGCACCTGGGTGTTTTGCATTTGCTGCCACGTTGTTCTGGAATATTCCCTACTCTTTCATCTGGTTATGTTTTATTTACTGAACTAGGCTGTAAGCTTAGTAATAATAAGGGAGCACACTTATTAAGTGACTCTTAGGGTCAGGCACTGTGCTTAGCACTTGGGTTGTATAACATCATTTAATCCTCAAACAACCCAGAAGGTAAACATGATGTTCCCATTTTACAGATGAGGAAAGTGAGACTTAGAGACAGCAAATGACTGAGCACCACACTGCACCTTTGTCCCACCATCTCTGCAGGGGCAATGTCCGAGCCTTCTTCCCTTTCCTTTTCTACCCAAGTTTCTGCACATCACATTCACTTGGCAAACGTTACTGACCAGGAGTCATAGTGTTCCCCTGACCTGTCCCCCTGCTCTCAGACCAGAGGGTTTGAGCTCAAGTTCATGGGTGTCAAGATATGTCTTCTCAGCTGGGCACGGGGATTCAAGCCTATAAGCCCAGCACTTTGGGAGGCCAGGATGGGAGAATTGCTTGAGCCCAGGAGTTTGAGACTAGCCTGGGGCAACAAGCGAGACCTCATCTCTATAATAAAAAAAAAAAAGAAAGAAAAAAAATTAACTGGGTGTGGTGGCATGTGCCTACAGTTCCAGCTAGTAGGGAAACTGAGGCGGGAGGATCACTTGAGCCCGGGAAGTCGAGGCTGTGGTTTGCCAGAATTGCACCACTGCACCCCAGCCTGGGCAACAGAGTGAGACCTCAACTCAAAAGAAAGAGAGAGAGAGAGAGAGAGAGAGAGATGTCTTCTTGTGGCCATGAACTTGGAGTCTCGGCATCCTTCTGCCTCACTCCTTGCATACTTGGATTTCTTGCTGCAAGTTCCAGAGTAGTTAGGGTAACAGGACTATATAAGCAAGGGCTCATTTGCGCCTGGAAGAAGCACTTTCCAGAATATGAGGCTGAAAATTGGCTGGAACTGCTGGTGTCTCCCCTGCAGCAGCTGTGCTGGCCCCAGTCGGGAATGCTGGTTGGGGTACCTGCCGGGGACACTCTCTAAGTCAAGGGCAAAACCTCCTCAGCGCCGCTCTCCCTGCCAAGCACGGACCTGCCTTGCGTGTGGCGGCCTTAATTGGACCCTCGTTTATTATTGTAATGAGGATCCCTTTTCTAATGTGTTTTCCTAGCCCTCATGTGGCTGAACTGTTATTTTTCTCACTTGACTTTTTTTTTGCCTATGAAATGTTTTGGATAAATATGCAGCTGAAATGGCTTGTTACTAACTGTGTACATTTTCGGTTGAATGAAAAGTAAAGAAATACAGCATTTCGCATATAAAATATTCTGTTAATGTTATATAATTTGACTGTGGAGTATCATTTTGCTTTTATGAAAGGGTTTGGTGAAACCCTCAGGAATAGCAGATGGCTAACACGTAGTAATTATCGGTTACTAAATATCACTTATATCATACGGATCTATTCATACAAGACTAACCACATTCAATGTATATATTTTTAAAAAGACAATATGTAATGTGAGTGCTTGGAACAATGGCAGAACTTAAGCAAAATGGAGGAACTGGTCTCAGGTATCAGCGATTTTAGGAGGCTCATTTCAGCTGGAGCCCTCACCCCATCTCTGGGAGCCAGACTCTGCCGGCCCACGAACAGCTGGGCAGGGCGGGAGTGTGTGGAGGGATGCAGGGTGGAGGTCAGCACTCGAGCAGATGTTTTGAATCCCCGGCATGGAAACTGGTGTTTAGGCCCGGCCGTGACTGCCCTTCTCAGCATCATTTCTACTTGGCCGTGAGTCGTCTGCCTGATTGCATGGTCCATAGCTGATTTTCATCCTCCAAACAACCCTCTCGAAGGTTGCAGGTCTTCCATTTCTTCTGCATTTTCTGTCACTCTGTTCCCAGAAAGTGAAGCCCTAGTTCAGGTGGTTCAAGTCACTATCATGTTGGGAAATCCAAACTACTGCGTGCATACAGTCAGTGCCTAATCAATGGTTGCTGTCTCACTGTCACAGAGAAGGCCCTTCAAAGTTATATCAAAAGAGTTTTAGGGGCCGGGTTTGGTGGCTCAGCCTGTAATCCCACGCTTTGGGAGGCTGAGGTGAGTGGATTGCCTGAGCCCACGGGTTCGAGACCCGCCTGGGCAACTTGGCGAGACCTCATCTCTACAATAAATCAAAAAATTAGCCAGGTGTGGTAGTGCACGCCTGTAGTTCCAGCTACTTGGAAGGCTGAGCAGAAGGATCACCAGAGTCCAGCAGGTCGAGGCTGCAGTGGCCGAGAGCGTGCCTCTGCTCTCCTGTCTGGGTGACTGAGTGAGACTTAAACTCAAAAAAAAAAAAAAGAGTTTTAGTTTGTCTGCTGACTTTGGGTTTGCAAGTCGCAGGATGGTAAATAGGTTTTTGTTTTTGTTTTTGTTTTTGAGTTGGAGTCTTCACTCTGTCACCCAGGCTGGAGTGTAGGGGTACCCTCACGGCCACTCCAGCGTCAACCCACTGGGTTCTGGCAATCCTTCTGCCTCAACCTTCCAAGTAGCCAGAAATACAGGCGCATGCTACCCCGCCCGGCTATTTTTTTATTTATTGTAGAGAAAAGGTCTCGCCAAGTTGCCTGGGCTGCTCTTGAACCCGTGGGCTCAAGGCAATCCGCTCGCCTCAGTCTCCTAAAGTGCTGGGATGACAGGCTGAGCCATGGAGCCTGACCAGTAAATAGGTTTTAATTCTTAGATGAATTCTGTTCAATCAGGAGGGACTTCTCTTTCTTTTTCCTTTTTTTTTTTTTTGAGTTGGAGTCTCACTCTGTCGCCCAGGCTGGAGTGCAGTGGCCGCTTCCTCGACCTGCTGGGCTCCGGTGGTCCTTCCACCTCAGCCTTCCAAGTAGCTGGAACTACAGACGTGTGCTACCACACCCAGCTAATCTTTTGATTTATTGTAGAGATGAGGTCTCACCAAGTTGCCCAGGCGGGTCACCAACCCGCGGGCTCAGGCAATCCACTCACCTCAGCCTCCCAAGGTACAGGATTACAGGCTGAGCCACTGAGCCTGGCCTCTTTCTTTTTTGAGTCAGGGTCTCACTCTGTCACCCAGGCTGGAGTGCAGTGGCATAATCATAGCTCACTGCAGCCTTGTCCTCCTGGGCTCAGGCGATCCTTCCATCTCAGCCTCTGAGTACCTGGTATTACAGGTGCACACAACCACACCCAGCTTACTTGTTTGTTTGTTTGTTTGTTTGTTTTTGAAGTCTCACTACATTGCCTAGGTTGGTCTCAAAAACCTGGGTTCAAGCAATCCTCACACCTTGGCCTCCCAAAGTGCTGGGATTACAGGTATGAGCCACCACACCCAGCCTTAGAGTGTCTTCTTAAGAATCTGAAGTTGAGTCCCTATCTAAGAAAAGTAGTGTTGTAATCAATTAATGATGTCTGCCATGGACATGGGCATGAGGGAACTACAATATTTTGTTGCATATTTGAGAATCCAGCTCCACTTATCCTTAGATTTCCCTTCAATTGTCACCTCCTCAGGAAAGCCTACCCTGCCTTCTCAGCAATGTAGCCTGAGTTTTGAGAGCACAAGCTCTGAGACTCACCCACTGTCAAGGCTTGAATTCTGACCCTGCTACTTACTAGCCTTCTGACCTTGAGCAAATCACTGAACTTCTTTGTGCAGCAGTCTCCTCATTCTGGGATCAATAACAATACCCACCTCATGGGGTTATTGTGAATATTAAACATGTTGAGACTTCCATGTCACCTACAGCAGTCAGACACAGAGGGAGGTCCTCCTTAAGATTTAGCTAGCAACTATTCACAACAGCAGAAACATGGAACCAACGGTGCTGCCCATCAAAACTGGATTTTAAAAATGTGGTACATATACCTGATGGAATATTATGCAACCACAAAGAAGGACAAACAAACATTTGGACTTCACAGCAACTTGAATGGATTTAGAGTCTATCATACTCAGTTATCTATTGCAGAAACAAAGAACTGAGTACCACATGTTCTCACTCATAAGCAGGCCCTGAACATTTACCATAATACTATAAGAAAGGAATTGGCAGTAGCAGGAAGCTGCCCCCCGGGGCGGGGAGGTGGGGGAGAGCACATAATATCAATAAAGGTACCTGATCTCAAACCAGGCGTGGGGACCAAAGGAAGACTCAAACTTTACCTGTACGATAACCATTTGTATACCTAACCCTGAACTGTACCCCACATCTTAAAAAAATTTTTTTTTTAATTTTTTGATGTTAAAAAAAGAAAAACAGTTTCCATAGTCTAAATAAATTGAGAAAATTCTCTGGAAAAAAAAAGATTTAGTTAGCAGGTATTATTTCTAGGCCCGCTCAGGGGCCACTGTTGTCCTATTGGCCAACTTCTCTCTCCTTCATTGGACTAACCCAGGGTATTTCTACATTTGTAGTGAGGTATTTGGTTAACATCTTCTCCTACCCATTATCATGCCTAGTGTCTGGTACCTAGTGGTGTCCAGTAGATACACATTGAATAAATGGATGGCCTCCTGGGCGGGGTGACTCATCCTGCAGGAGAGAAAGAACTGCTGGCTTTTGGGTACACCTAAGCCCTCCTCCAGATAATTCTCAAACTGAAGATTGTGCTGATATCATTGCAAGAGAAAGAGATCTCAGATACAAGGGAGAAAGCCGGGTGTGGTGGCTCATGCCTGCAATCCCAAAACTTTGGGAGGTCAAGGCGAGAGGATCGCTTGAGCCCAGGAATTTGAAACTAGCCTGGGTAACATAGAGAGACTTCATCTCCCCAAAAAATGAATGAGCTAGCCAAGCGTGGTGACACGCATCTGTAGTCCCAGCTACTTGGGAGGCTGAGGTGGAAGGATCGCCTGAGCCCAGGAGTTCGAGACTATGGTAGCCATGAGCATGCCACTGCACTCCAGCCTGGGTGACAGAGTGCGACCCTGTCTCAAAGAAAACAAAAACAAAAATGAAATGAGGGGGGAAAGAGGAGGAAGAACACTGAAGAAGTGAGGGGAGAAAAAGCTACAAAGAGGCAGGAAAGAAAAGCAAACAGAAAGACCAGCTTTTAAAATGTGGGAAATAGGAAAGATGAGAAAATTAAATCAATAAGTGAGGAGAGGAGGGGAAAGAAATGGAAGGAAAGGGACCAGACACTGAAGGCAGGTGCACCAGTTGAGGGAGGAGGCCTATCAGCCCAAAGAACAGGCACCCAGAAGCTTCAAACTGGGTGAAAATTCCCTTGACCTTGGGACAGGTTCTCTGTGAAGGGCCCTGCTTAGAGGCTCTAGTCTTGGACTGTCTGAGTTTGAACCCTGACTCCTCCACACGCTGCTTGAGTAACCTTGAGCAAGCCACTCATCTGAGTCTTGGTTTCCTCACCTATAATGCTGTGATGAGGGTTGGGCGTAGTGACTCATGCCTGTAACCCCAGCATTTCAGAGGCTGAGGTGGGAGGATTTCTTGAGCCCAGGATATCAAGACAAGTCTGGGCAACACAGCAAGACCTCATCTCTGCAAAAAAAAAAAAAAAAGAAAGAAAGAAAAAAAAAAATTAGACAGGCATGTCAGGTGCATGCTTATAGTCCAAGCTACTCAGGAGGTTGAGGTGGAAGGATTCTCTGAGTCAAGGAGTTGGAGGTTGCAGTGAGCCATGATCATGCCACTGCACTCCAATCTGGGCAATAGAGTGAGTCCCTGACTAAAAAAAAAAAAAGTTTTTGGAAGACAGTAAGTTCTCAATGAATAATAACAATTGTTGCTATTATTGGAAAATGCCAGGGAGCAGGAGGGCCTCTATTCAATCCCCCCTGCTTTGTGGTTTTACCACTTGCTAGGTGCTCTTGAGCACTAAGCTTGCAGCACTGGAGGCCAGCTCACTTCAGCATCTCTTACTCATTTGAGTTCTATGATAGGCCCTGGGGATACAGAAAAGACCCCAGAGACCACTTTGGGTCCCTGGTGTGCCCTGAAGCCCATTCTTAGCATGGACTACCTCCTTGGTCACACGGGGCCTTCTCAGGATGAGTCTCCACCTCAGGATAAGTCTCCACCTTTCAGGGGCTGTGAAGTGACCACCTGGAAGAGGGGAGAGGAGAAGGGGAGAAGCCAGCTCACCACCATACGCCCAGATCCTGGTCCCAGTTCCTCTGCCATCCTGCCATGAGTCCTTGAAAGAATCTGCCAACCTCTCTGAGCCCCTGTTTTGCACTTTTGCAAGTGAAGGAAATAATGCCTGCTGTCACCTATTTTACGGGATCATTAGAAGGTTTTTGAAGATGGCAGGGTCCACACAAATGGCCAAGATTTTATTATTGCAATGATTTTTTGTTCTCAGAAAGATGATAAAATATCGAGCCAGGATGGAAGACTCCTTTGGAGGGCTTTTTGGGGAAGGGGGAGATAAAACGGCCCTGACTGGCATGGAAAAACACTGAGAAGGGACTCAGGGCGGTGGAGGGAATCAACTCTCAGGGGAGACGTGCTTGGGGCACAGGGGATGGCCGGATGGTCTGTAAATGGTGAGACTGGATTGAACCTTTGCCCTTCTCTGAACTTCCTCCTTTAGGGACTGGACAGGAAGACGAGATCCTGAAATACCTAAGAATGGTGTTTCTCATTCCTCTCCAGTCCAAACAAGGAAGCCGGGAAATCTTGCAAGGGCACGCATTAGTTCAAAGGCCTCAAGTCCAAAGAGCAGAGTAAGTTCAGCTGGAGTCAGGAACCATAGCCTGGAGTGATCGAGTGGGCTAGTCCTAGGCCTCAGAGTCACCCCAGGAACCTCTGCTTGGGAGACGGCTGTGATGTATCCCACCTATGGATTTTGGACCACTAAGATAATTGGTTGACTCAGGTGTCAATCAAATCAGAATGAAGTGGTTAGCCACTTGTTCAGTATAAAGTTGTGTCAGGCTGGGCACGGTGGCTTATGCCTGTACTCCCAGCACTTTGGGAGGCTGAGGCAGGAGAATCACTTGAGCCTCAGAGTTCAAGACCAGCCTGGGCAACATAGCGAGAACTCATCTCTACAAACAATAAAAACATTGGCCAGGCATGGTGGCATGCCCCTGTAGTCTCAACTACTTGGGGATCTGAGGTGGGAGAATCACCTGAGCCAGGAGGTCAAGGCTGTAATGAGCTGTGATTTTGCCATTGCCCTCCAGGCTGTGTGACAGAACGAGACCCCAACTCAAAAAATTTTGATAATAATAACAATAAAAAGTTATATGAGTAGTTGAAAAGAATTCATTTTTTTGTTCGTTCATTCAACAATTATATATTAATAAATGTTACATAGTATAGAATTGTAGAGGCTGACGACTGAATGGCTCTTAGGAAGAATGATGGGCTTTTCCGGAATCTGTGCTCATTTCACTACAGTGAAATCTTTTTTAAAAATGTGAAACCACAGAACTAGAGGAACTGTTTGGTTACCTTAAATTTATTCCCTTTCCAAATCACTTTTCAGAAAGGCAATGATATTTATAACTCAGTACCTCAAACCTTTCCCCCATGTTCCCACTTAGTCGATGCTGGGGGCTTATGGACTAAGGTAACGTCTGTCACCAAAGATTCATTTTGCCTGTTCTTGACTTTCAAATAAATGGAATCATACAGCATGTTCTCTCTTGAGTCTGCCCTCTTTCACTTAACAATATGCTGTTGGGTGTATCTGTAGTGTTTTTTTTTATTGCTATGTAATATTTCATTGTGTGAATATGTCACATATTTATTTACCTTTCTATTGTTGCTGGCAATTTGGATTCTTTCCAGTTTGAGACCTTTATGAATGAAGGTGCTATGAATATTCTTGTACACATCTTCTTGTTAACATGAGAACTCATTTATGTCAAGTATATACTCATCTTAATTTTAACTTGCTGAAATGGGTTTTTGTGGCCACTTGAGTCAAGCAATGCCTGTATTCCTCATTGAAGGCAAATACTTTTGAACTAGTTTTACAGTTAAGTACCTGAACAGTCATTCAATGGAACAGTCATGACACACTGCAGCCTAGAACTCTTGGGTTCAAGGGATCCACCCTCCTCAGTCTCCCATGTAACTGGGACTATAGGCATGCACCATAACCTGGTTTGTTTGTTTTCTTTTTTCTGGGTATTTTGTAGAGATGAGGTTTTACCGTGTTGCCCAGGCTAGTCTCAAACTCTTGGCCTCAAGCAATTTTCTCACCTCAACTTCCCAAAGTTCTGGGATTACAGCTGTAAGCCACCACACCTGGTTATTCTTTCTATTCTATTCTATATACTTGAAACCATAACCAATTTTTCTTAGAGTTAATGGTGCCCAGCATAGACTCAGGAAAAGTGAGTCATATTCAGAATTCTGAGTCTATATGCTACATTTGTCTTGAAACCCTTTAAAAATCGGGGTAAAACATCATTCTTGACCTGGGGATTTAACTGACTTGCTAAGATCAACTTTTAAATATGACCTCCAAAATTCTGATCAGAAAAAAGGAGTTCAAAGCTGAACAAACCCTAGCCAAGTTGGTGCAGGTGGAGAGCGGGCATCAAGGGAGAAATCTGTGGACAACCTTCTCCCCTGAAGAGGCTTGCTTTCATATCTGATCCTTATTACTTGAACTCCTTGAGGTCACTGTCCTCAGCAGCTTCCCAAGGGCAGAGGTCTTGAAGACAGCTTAACACACCTGTGTTATCTGCTCTAGCATGACTTGATATGGAAAATCTTTAATTACTTATTAAAGACATGTCATCGTGTTTTTCTCCTCTACCAGTGAGAAGAGGGAATTCATGTTCATTGCTTATCTCCAGTCTCACGGTGCCATTTTACAAAAATGGAAACTCGGACTCAGAAAAACTAAGTCACTTGCTCAGCATCCAACTGAACTGTTCGTAATCTGCCATGCCAGAGTGCAGAGCCAGTGCCTACTCAGAACCCGAGCTCTCTCCTCTACCCCATGCTGTATTTACATGTTACTTTCCAGTTTGCCAACTGCTTCTTTATACATTTGTGTCATTTAATTTTTGTTACAAACAGAGCTCCCTATTGCCACTTCCATTTACCAGTGTCACACAGCTGGTAGTGGCAGAGCCAAGATTTGAGCCCAGGTTGCCTGGCACCAAACCCAGCTTTCTTTCCTCCAGCAACCTTCCAATGGAAATCTTCTCCCAAAATTCCTAAAACAAGTCTTGTTCCAACATACTGCATTTGGTGACAATCCAAGGTACCTAGAAATACATCACTTGTATGGCGCCTTAAGAGAATTTTAGGATCCCAGCTGTGTTGAGGGGACTGGTGAGTGGTTGTCCTCACTTGGGCCAAGGAAAACAGGGTAGCGGCATAATGAAAAGGACCAGGCCTGAAAGGAAATGAGGTGATCAACAGAATAGATTTCCCTTCCTCCGGAGACATGCAAAATGAGTAAGAAAAAAGCCCAGGGTGTGTGCACGGTTACCCACCCTCCTTATCCCAATCAAAAATTATTCCTCTGGCTTACTGTTCTGTTCTCCTCCTTTGAAAGATATTATGTGCTGCTCATTGAAAGGTGCACACTCTTTGAAAAGTACAATGTTCCATATAAATGCAGGGCGGTGGTGCCATTATTGTTATCATGATTATTTCTGCAGGGGAAGAAGAGGAGGGGCCAGGGGAGCTGAGGTTCCTTCCCCGGCCCCCTCCCTCCTGCCGCGTCTGCTAACTGGTCGGCAGGATGCTTCTGCTAGGTGTCGATAGAAGAGTCAGACCAAAAGTATTGTCTGAGGACATCACGAATAACGCAGGCAGAATGAATCAAAAAGAAATCAATGGTCCTAAAAATAGCAAAGAGACGTTCCCAGAATAACGTCGTAATGGGGAAAAGGGGGTTGAATGATGTGTTATATTATAAAAAGTCAAATGTTTTAAAAATGTCTCTATAGAAAGATGAGCGATCATCTTATAATAGGGTGACATACAGGCTGAGAGGCCCCAGAGCTCCAGCCCGGGCAGGGCATGCTGGGAGAGAACTTGCTTTTCTTTTGAGAGTGCCAACTTCTTCCTAGTACCTTGCAGGAAAGAACAGAGGGAAGGTGGCCATCTTCTGATAATAAAAATCACCCAGGAAATAAGGAACATACAACCATGATAATTCTTATTCGTGTACACAAACACACACACACACACATACACACACACACACACACACACATACACACACACACACCTGCTATAATTTTGCTTGTTGAGTGCATTGTGTTGTATTACATTGTGTTGTAATTACATTGAACTGTGTGGGTTTGATTGGACTTCACTGAAAGGTGCTGAATTTGGGACTGTCCTCTATGGGGTTGTGAGAAGAAGGTAGATATTCCCAATTTTAACCAAAATGTTGGTGAACTTTCAGAGAAGAATCTTGAAATTAAAAGAAGAACTAGCTTGCAAGCGTTCTTCCGAACTCTCTCTCGACCTTGTTCTCTTGGGTAATGAGTTAAGAACCTTCAAGAAAATGCTGATGTGATTGTTATCAAGAGTGTTCTGGTGAGGCTCTTAGATGCTGTCATCAACACCTCCATGGTGAGTCTCTGTTGGTCTGTTGAAGGATCTGGGTTCAATTTTGTAAAGGAAAGTTATTGCTGTATTACTGATTATTACCACAAGAGATTTTTTTCAACTCTTACTCCTGGAATAATATTCTTGTTGCCAAGCTTGCCAATATAATGGACCTTAACTAGTGTTAGTAACCTAATGACTGCATGTGGTTGGAAATTTTTCTTGGCAAGATGTAGGATGCCCATGTGGAAAGGTTTTTATAGGTATAATACGGAAGACCTTCATATCAATTAGGAAGATTTCAGCTTTGAGTAACAAATGATCTAACAGTAGTTTAACAATAAACATGTTTATTATTTATTTGTAATAAGTCCAGAGGCTGGTGGCCCAAGGGTTGGTTTAACAACCCAGCACTGTCATCAGGGACTAGGCTTTTTGCATTCTTCATTCCACTGCCCTGAATGTCTTGTCTTTTGGCCTCAAGCTTATTACCTCATGGTTACAAAACAGCTGCCACTGCTCTTTAACACAAAGAGCACTGCTCCTCAAAATAAGGAAAGGAGGGGAAGGGAGAAAAGGTCTTTTTTCTTGTGCTGCTCTCTTGTCAGGGAGGACAACTTTTTCCTAGAAGCCCCAGCAGATTTTTTACCACATCTCGTGACACAAGGGGACACATGGTCTTGGGTTTGTGACACATGAGGACACAAGGTCTTAGGTTCAGACTCACATCCAGGTTCTTCTGTTTACCACCTGTGTGAATGTGGGAAAGTTATCTGTGCCTCATTTTTAATTCTCATAAAATTATCATCATAGTAGTGTCTATCTGTAAGGTTGTTATGAGAATTAAAGGATGAATGTGTTTATAAAGGTCTTAGAGCAGTGTCTAGTACATAGCAACAACGTAATACATGTTAGCTATTATTTTGGTTGCATTTTCATCATCCTCATGATCATTATATTGGTTAGATCTGGGTCAAATGTACAAGAGTTTCTCAACTCAGAGACTAGGAAGACAGATTCATCAACAAGATTTCAAGTCTTTCGATCAGGCAAAGAACACCTTCAGTGTTTGACTTCTAATACTTTGGTCCAAGAATCCTATGAGCTACGTATTATGATCTCCACTTGTAGATAAGAAAACTGAGGCTTACAAAACTAATTATTTCACAGCTATTAAGTGGCACAGCCAAGATTTAACCTTCGTCTACCTTATTCCAAAATCAGATCTTCTCTGTGCTGATCCTGGGTGAAAAGGGAAGGACATTCAAGTTCAATGTCAGTGTGCTATGATAAGCAGAAACTTGCGTTCCTGTGTCCTGATGCCATGTACATTTTTGGCAGATGGTGGCCAGGAGATAAGCTGTCCAAGAACCCCATGAACTTAGCATAAGCCTCCCAGAGTCAGCCTTACCCATGCGCAGCTGATGGGCGTACTGCTTCTGATCCCCACAGACAGGTCTCTAGTTGCTCATAGTCAGGCTCAAGGTGCGGTCAATGTGCAACTTGGCTCCCCGACCTGTGAGATAAAAGCCAACCAGTGTCCTATAAGTAAGATGCACTGTGTTGCATTCCCACACCAATTCCACCCCTCCCCAGTGAGTAGCAGCCAAACAGATTGGGTGAGTGACTCTATCCATAGCATGAAGAGTTCAGAGAACAGCAGGCCTAGGCCAAACCTGGATAGTTGATTTGAACGTGATTCAGTCAGAGGTACTTTCAGGACCCAAGAGGGAATGAAGAGTAAATTGCCTTCGTTGTTTCTGCAACCATCTTGTGGCTATGAGGGAAGCCAGTCTGTGAACCACCCAACACATACAGCAGGGTAAAGCCCAGAGAAATTTAGAGAAGGAAGGTGGAATCTATAATCAAATAAATCTAAAGCCCACCCCCTCAGGGCTTTATATGAGACAATAGACCCAAGTCATTTTCAAGCTAGCTTGCTGGGCTTATTTTTTCCACTTGCAACTCACAGTGTCCTAGCTAATACACCCCTGCTGTCCTGTGCACTCACCTCTGGAGTCCTCAGAAGGATGAGTCATTTCTGCTTGCTCGCACCTGATGAAGAAGTATAGCTAGTTTGAAAATGGTAAAATGAAGAGATGGCCCCAATTGGAAACATGAATGAGAATGCTGTTGGCTCTGTTAAATTCTTGCGCTTTCTACTCACACGCTCTCTCTCCCTCCCCTTCTTTCCTTCCCTCCTTCTTTTCTTTTCTTTCCCTCCCTCCTTCCCTCCCTTCTTTCCTTCCTTCCTTCCTTCCTTCCTTCCTTCCTTCCTTCCTTCCTTCCTTCCTTCCTTGCTTTCACTGTATCACTCTGTCACCCAGCAGGATTGCAGTGGCATGATCACAGCTCACTGCAGCCTCTACCTCCAGGCAATCCCAAGTAGCTGGGGCTTGTGAGGCTCATGCTCAGCTTATTTATTTTTATGTTTGTAAAGATGTTTGTAAAGATGAAGTCTTGCTATGTTGCCTAGGCTGGTTTCAAACTTCTGACCTCAAGCAATCCCCCCACCTTGGCCTCCCAAATTGCTGGGAATATAGGTGTGAGCCATTTCATCCAGCCAATTCCTCACACTTCCTGTTTATTTCCCTTGTGTGCTCTTTTCAAATTGACTTAAGGCTTTGGGGGTACTGTTCCCTGTCCAGCTATGCTAAGGGTAGAGCATGAAGATATATGGTGAATTGTACTCAGCATCCATTCCATTCCATTCCTGTTTTTTCCTTCCCAAACTGGAGCGGCTGGAAAATCAAAAAGGTATATTTCTTTGCAACCCAGACTCTGGGTATCAATTACATTCTGCCAATTACATCCACTCTTGTGAGATATGAAAAGTGAAGCAAGGAGAGGGTATCTTCCTTCCTTTGCTGTTGCTCCTGGCAAGCACGGTCCATTTGTGGAGAGTGAGAAGCAGCTGGGCTGGAAGGTGCTCCCTGGTTCCTGGATCACAGCTTGGTGATGTGTTCCTGCACAGACTCTGGTGCTGGCCGCTGAGCCTCCACCACCCTGGGGTTATAGAAGCAGTGGCTTCCTGGCAGTCACTTCTGTCATGGTGTCCTGGGAGTTGATCCTGGAGTCCAGCTTAGAATTAGCCCCTGAAGCTTTTTTTTTTTTTATTCTTTCTGAAATCTCATCTGTCTCCCAGGCTAGAGTACAATGGCATGATCACAGCTGCTGCAGCCTCAACCTGCTGGGCTCAGGAGATCCTTCCATCTCAATCTTCCAAGTAGCTGGGATGGCAGACTCACACTACAATGCCCCACTAATTTTTTTATTTATTGTAGAGATGATGTCTTGCCATGTTGTCAAGGCTAGCCTCGATCTCCTGGGCTCAGACAATCCTCTCTCCTCAGCATCCCAAAGTGGAGTGTGTCACTATGCCTGGCCTGCAGCCCTTTTAATAGTTTAAAGAGCACCTCTTGGGTTAAGTACTCTGCTTGAAATATATAAAATGTCTTATTTTCCTGGAACTCAGCTTTGTCTGATAGAAGAAGTGAAGAACGTATTATTCCTGCTGAGGATAGCATCAAAGGGCAGAAGTCTTGCTCTGTGGAATTCCCTGGGGCCAAGTCGGTGCTGCAAGACCAGCTGGTAGATCCTCTTCCTGAACTAAATCCGTGGGAAGCCTGAACTTTGTTCCCTAAAAATCAGATTCTCTAACAGAAAATAATGACATTATTTTATGCACTTTACTATTTGTGTGGCACTGTATCTGCAAGCCTTCAGTCCATCATCATGCCCTGTAACTAACAGAAGCCTGATACATTATAATCCCCATTTCACCAACGAAGACATCAATGTTCAGAGAGTATGATTTAAGGGGCCCTCACAAATATCTTGCCAGGGTTCCAAAATTTCAGATCTTTCAGTGTCTGCAGTTCCACCGTTAGAGATGCTTTCCTCTGGATTAAGCACTGATCTCTATGGGTTCTTCATCTAAAATCAATTTTTCTGGTGGGAGAGGGCACACTTCATCAATAAGGGTACCAGATCTCAAACCAGGTAAAGTGGGAACCAAAGTCAGGCCCAAACTTTACCTATACAATGACCATTTGTATACCTAATCCTAAATTGTACCCCACATCTTTGAAATAAATAAATAATTTTTAAAAAACAAAAGAAAATCCATTTTCTAGGATCAAGGGCCATACACCAAGTTCCTCATATGCCCTATAAATGAGTTTATGATCTTGTTCCTAAAAAAGGGATGTGGCATTGTAGAAGCCCTTGAAAGGGGGTGGAGTGCCTTTGAGGAAGCACCTGCCAGAGAAGGCCTTGCTAAGGAATGCCCATGTCATATTTCTTGGGCATCACAATTTTTCTAGACTCAAATTGTGCTGTAATTCATCTTTCCTCTTCAGCATGGGAGAACGTAACAGTCACTATGGGGACAGCCCTCGCAGCTGGGCGGTTGGGGGCGTGAGAGGTGGATTTGAGAGTGTGAGCTAGCACAGGAACCTCTTTCCTTTGCCAGGAAACTTGAAGGATTGGGCCCCCAGAAAACCCAGTGTGGTTCGAGCCCTGCCAGGGGCCCTGGAGCTAGAGCAGAAAAATTACCAGACTAGGTAAAGAGGTGATAGCAGGGGAGGACTGGCTTGTCAGCAGTTGATTGGAAGATTTCCCCATTCTCAGACAAGGTATCCATAAGCACAGCCTTGACCATCTCCAGCAGGCCTCGCCCTCCACTGTCTGCAAAGGAGTGGTGTGTGCTGTCACCTCCTACCAGCATGGCTGACAAGGAGAACTCATGGGGTCCAGTCCAGCGCCAACCCTGTGATGCTGACGCCGGAAGATGTAACAGCAGAGCACATTGCCTGGGTGAAGCCAGTCAAAACTTCATTTCCCTCCTTGATGAATGTTTTCCAAAGGAGGTGCCCGACTCAGGGGGCACTCACAAAGGAATTTGATAGGAAGATGTGACACCTCATCTTAAATTCCTTCGCTACATTTCTGAGGTTGACGGGAGTGTCGGGAAGTGAAGCTGATAAAGTCTGCCGTCCCCTCCAAGCAGACTAATCAGACGTGAAGTCTTGGCAAGAGATAACCAGGTTATAGGAGAGCCAAAATGACATCACATCAACTCCATTTCAGATCCTGTACACGCCAGTGCCCATCACCTCTCCAGGTGGCTGGCATCCTCTACGTACAAGAGGTATTTTCAGACCAGGATGTCTGCCCCCCTTTACCCTATAGCTGTCACTCAGATGTATGCTGGGAACACGTTTGTCACTCTGTGTAAAGTCACACATGTGAAGGGGCCGTCACTCCAGAGGTGAAGCTGGCTTTGTACTGCCTTCCTTCCCTGGCATTTGTACCAGAAGGACCATGCCCTGGGCATCTGAGACAGAGGCCGGCGGGTTGGGGGGTGGTGTGCCTTCCAGAACCTGCACCCAGATAATAGGATGGGGCTTTCCATCTGAAGAGTTGTTCACATCAATACCGAATTTCAAATAATTTATTCGTGTCAGGAGTGAGAGGTTGGCATACGATCCTTGCCACTGGTTTACAGAGATAATTGATTTCGTGTAGTTTAAAGATGGAGAAAGAAACAGACGACAACTAGAACAGGTTTGGAGGCAATTGTGAGCGCCATATCAGTTTAATTATAGCTCCGTCTTCAGCTGACATGGGTTCTTTCCTCTTCGAATTAAAATATCCAAGCAACTTGAAATGGAACAGTGATGAATTTTTCATGTTCTGCTCCCTACCTTGCATCCCGGCTCAGGGCACTGTTACAAGCACACTTCGAGCTTTTTTCAATAGCTAGTTAACGTGACATGCAAGAGTCGTCTGCGTGACACAGATAACTCGGGGGAACGGCACCAAGTAAATGAGATGCATTAGTGTCTGGATGGGAACTGAAGATAGAAGTTCTCAGAACTTCTTGTTTCATTTATAGAAATGGATTTCCCTCCTGTGCTTAAGATTTCAAAATAGTAATCATATTCTGAAGAAGAGATGTCCCCACTCCAGGTACTAATATCAATATGTAAAAGAAAATCATTAACTAGATGTACCTCTCAGCAGCACCTATTATATGTCAACAAGCTAACTGAGGAGATAAAACAAACTGTTAGTAGAAATTTAATTACTAGCCATTGAGATTTGGGCAAAGGCTGAGGATTCTAGATTTGTTACTGGCACCTGAGGCTGCTGGAAGCAACCATCCACCCAGAACGAACATTTTTAATAGGTGTTTTCCTTCCCTCTAAAAAACCAGAGCACCAAAGGCCAATCGGAAACTTTTCAGATTCAGTTCCTGGGGAACGGCAAGGGCGATGTGGAAATTGAGGCTTGAAAAAAATAAGACAATGAACCTGTTTCCAACCACAAGTCTGGTGAACTTCGGGATGATTGGGGGCCTTCAAGGTCATTTTGTAAGTGATTTCTGCACATTTCATTACATCAGTTTCCTGGCCAATGGCCACCTTTCAACCTGGCAGGATTTATCATTTATAATATGATATAAAACAGGGTCCCACCCCGGATGGAGCTAGCTAAGCCTGTTTCCCTTCTCCACAGGCCGTCTCCAGCCGTGCCCCACCCCCAGCAAACCCCTTAATGGTGGTTTCTCTGCAGTAACTCCATGCTGTCTTTCCACCATACCCTCCATCTTCAGGTCCCCTGGGAATGAGTGCAGGCATGGCACCTGGCCGATAAAAGGTGCCCAAATAAAAGGTGTGTGTGTGTTGGTATCAGAGGGACTCAACTATCCCCCTTTTACCCTATAGCTCTCACTCGGAGGTATGCTGGGAACACGTTTGTCACTATGAATAAAGCCATACACATTAAGAGACAGTCACTCTGTAGGTGCAGCTGGCTTTGTACTGTCTTCCTGGCCTACCCGGGCATTTGTACCACAAGAACCTTGTCCTGGGGATCTGAGACAGAGGCCAGGGGCTGAGTCTTCCGAAACCCACACCCAGATAATAGGACGGTCTAAACAACAATGGCATAAAACTACCCCAGTGCCACCAAGTCCAGAGGCCTCTTACAAGATACCTGCAAATTGCAAATTCTTGGAGGGTTTATCATCTCAAGGCCACTGCAGTCTTGGGGGCCTGCTGGTATCCCAAATTATTTCAACCCTAGAATGAAATTAGGCCAGCTTTTCAGTTTTCCAAAGAAAAACAGTCTTCATATCAAGTATTTTTTTGAATCGACGGACTTTTATGATATTCGAGGGTCAGGAAATTGTACGTTGCACATTGGAGGGATTGCAGGCCCCAGCCCTCCCTCCACCGACTTGTTCCTTCTCTCCTTCGGTCCTTCCTCTTCCCCCTCTTGAAATGCCTGGAAGCTCTAAACCACCTTCCTTCCATTATGCAGAAGAACTAAGGTAACCTGGGTAGGGTGGGGGATGGTAGGGTGACCAACCTCCCAATTTGACAGGGACTGAGGGCTTTCCTGGGACATAGGAGTCTCTGTGCTAAAACTGGGACATCACACTGGACAGTCGCCTGAGAGATGACTGTGCCAGCACAGATAGTGCAAGCTATTAAATAAATGACATTGTCTCTCCTTGTTATATTAGTGCCTTCCTCTCTTCCTCATCAGGGACAGTTCCTTAGAGATCACTGTTAACTCTATCTGCATCTTAGACTGGTCCACAGAGATTTAAAACATCTTAGTGTCAGCTTCCAGAACAATCGAATCAGACTTTATGGGGGTCAAGACCTAGTCAGCAGCACTGCATAAAGTTCCCCAGATAATTCCAATGTGCAGTCAGGGTTGAGGGCCAATGCATAGAAGACCAATGCACAGAAGACCAATGCACTCTTGAGTCTGGGCCCCCTTTAGCTGTGTCTTTTCAGCCTGAACTGTTAGAAGCCTCAAAGGGAGTCTGTGTTTGGGTAAAATGAATGATGTAAAAATGTGTGTGTTTCCTACTGACTGCATTTCTTGTTTTGGCCTCATTCAAATAGTTAAACTGGTTTTATTATGCCCTTTCTCCCTTCTTAAAGAAAAAAGTCTTAGGCTCTCAACTTTCTTGGCAGGTGGCTAGAACTAATTGACATCCTAGGCAATCCAAATGCAAATGACATGAAACCCTAAGGCCTTGTTGGGGGGGGGGGAGTTATGTAAGGGGAGGTAAGTGATGACCACACTAAAAATAATTGTTGGACTACCTGGATGACCTGGACAAGCCTGGGTATCTCTCAAACCAAGGCTAAGTAATCTTGCCAGTCCCCTCCTGCACAGAACTTCTGAGTTCTGGGTCTATAGGTTCTCTTTAGGAAATCCCACTTAGATCCTAAGATTTGAGAATTCTAACTCAGACCTTTTAAGCGGAGAAATATCTACTGAATGTCTCTGAAACAAACTGATGTGTCTGCTGCTGCTGTTGATATAGGTACCAAGAGACGCTTCCAGTCAAATCAAGGAAGTCTGGGTAGAGACTATGAATGTCTTGAATTCTCTTCGCCTCAGTCTCCTCACCTAATCTATTAGGATGCTAGTAATGAACCTGCCCACATGGAATTGAGTAATGGGGAGAAGGGCTGTGATGAGGATGAAGCTATGTCTTTCACATATTAGTTCCACAAACATGCATTGCTCCCTTGGTATGTAAACAAACATGAGTAAGAAATGGGCCTTGCCTTCAAGGGACTTACAAGCTAATAAGGTAAGAGCTATAAAAGGACTCCGCACAGTGGAGTGTGCCATATAAAGTTAAGAGATAAGCCGGGTTCGGTGGCTCAGCCTGTAATCACGCGCCTTTGGGAGGCTGAGGTGAGTGGATTGCCTGAGTCCACGGGTTCGAGACCCGCCTGGGCAGCGAGACCTCATCTCTACAATAAATAAAAAAAATCAGCCGGGCATGGTAGCACATGCCTGTAATTCCAGCTACTTGTAAGTCTGCGGCGGAAGGATCGCCGGAGTCCAGCAGGTCGAGGTTGTGGTGGCCGGGAGTGGCCACTTCGCTCCAGTCTGGGTGACAGAGTGAGACTCCAACTCAAAAAAAAAAAAAAAAAAGAGATAGTAGATGTCAGCAAGTTGTGGTGGCTCACACCTGTAATTCCAGCCCTTTTGGAAGGCTGAAGCAGGAGGAGTGTTTGAGCCCAGGAGTTCAAGACTAGCTTGAGCAACATAGCAAGAACCTATCTCTATAAAAATAAATAAATAAAATAAAAAATAATAAAAGAGACAGAGACTTAGGAAGCTGAAACTGTCACGTGGCAACCAGACCAATTGAATTTAACCTAAGTGAACAGATCAGTGGCTTACCCTTTGGTGCTCTTGCTGGTGCCATTTAAAATAGGAAATATTAGCCGGGCTCGGTGGCTCAGCCTGTAATCCCGCGCCTTTGGGAGGCTGAGGT
>NW_007087380.1:14385-42176 GCF_000164805.1 Carlito syrichta | reverse complement strand
GGAAGGCTGAGGCGGAAGGATCGCCAGAGCCCAGCAGGCGAGGCTGCAGTGGCCGGGAGTGGCCACTTCACTCCAGTCTGGGTGACAGAGTGAGACCCCAACTCAAAAAAAAAAAAATAAAATAGGAAATATTTTATATTCATGAAGGGGTCTAAAGAATCTGTAACCCCCTGCCGAGCCCGGTGGTTCAACCTGTAATCCTGCGCCTTTGGGAGGCTGAGGTGAGTGGATTACCTGAGCCCACAGGTTCGAGACCCCCCTGGGCGGCGAGACCTCATCTCTACAATAAATCTAAAAATCAGCCGGGTGTGGCAGCGCATGCCTGTAGTTCCGGCTACTCGGAAGGCTGAGGCGGAAGGATCGCCGGAGCCCAGCAGGTTGAGACTGCGGTGGCCGGGAGCGGCCACTGCACTCCAGTCTGGGTGACTGAGTGAGACTCTAACTCAAAAAAAAAAAAGAGAGAGAGAGAATCTGTAACCCCTTGCTGGTGTGGTTGGATAATGTGTCTCTATCACTTCCCAATTCTTCACTAGGGCGTACAGTTAAAAGTGTCTATAATGGCGACTAACACCACCTTGTCCATTTTACAGATGGGCAATCTGAGACCAGGAGTAAAGAAAAGATGATAGCCTGGGAAGAGAGCTCCAGAAGGAAGTTCTGACTTTCCAGGCCAACATCGCTGTACTTCACAAGGGACATCTTCTCGGCTTCCCTTTTCAACTCCCAGAGACCAGGAAGACCATGGCACTATTAATTCACTATCATGATGCATTTGTGTCTGGCTCTTCCTTCATTATTCTACATCTTCTTGATATTCCAGCAAGTTCTTGGTATTCAGTTCTCAGCCTGGATGTCACCTGCTCAGAGAGCTCTTTCCAGGCTCAGTTGGGCTACCTGGCTGCCCTCTACTGAGTCATTCTGTTTTATTTTCTTCCTAGCACATACTACTGTCTGAAATTATGTTGCCTATTTGTGTATTGTCTTTTCCCATTAAAATGGAACCTCCATAAGACTACGACTTTGTCTCATTCTCTGATGCATCCACCATGCCTAGAACAGTGACTGGTACATACTAGGTGTTCGATAAAAATTGGTTAGGTTAATTCATAGGTTTGTATTCTCTGAGATACCAATGACGAAAAAGCCAGCACAAAGAGAACAGAGATGTGTGTCCCCATTCTGACAGGGAAGCAAGCCAGATGCCAGCCCAAGCCCACATTCAAATTGCTAAACCGGTTTTATTATTCCCTTTCTCTCTTCTTAAAGAAAAAAGTCTTAGACTCCCAACTTTCTTAGCAGGTGGCTAGAACTGATTGACATCCTAAGCAATCCAAATGCAAATGTCGTGAAATCCTAAGACCTTGCTACCATGTGGCAGGGGCGGGGTGGGGAGGGGTGGAATTTATGTAAGGGGAGGTAGATAATGGCCGCACTAAAAATAATTGTTGGGCTACCTTGATGACCTTGACAAGCCTGGGTAGCTCTCAAACTAAGGCTAAGTAATCTTGCCAGTCCCCTTCTGCATAGAACTTCTGAGTTCTGGATCTGTAAGTTCTCTTTAGGAAATCCCACTGTAAAATCGGACAGCTATGCCCACCAGAGGCCCTGAGATTAGAGATGCCAAGGACCAAATGAGAAAATGGTGGCAAAAGTACTTGGGCAAGTGAAAATGCGAGTTAAGTGGGAGATGTTATTATCTTCTGCCTTCCATTTTACTTTAATCTTTTTTTTTTTCCTCAGTAAGCGGACCTATTGATTGTAGCTTGCTGGAGGAAGCTCTCACTGTCTAATTACTGCCCCAGCTCAGTCTGTCACTGTGTCCTCTGCAGTCAGCACGTCCTGACACTGACCCCTGATGCCACAGCCCTTTGCAGAGCAGCCAGCCCTGGCACTCTGCACCCAGTACCAAGGGGGCAGGTCTCCTCGGCTGTGGGAGGACTGGTCTCCCTCTCCAGGGAGCCGAAGCCCCAGAGAGGCAGGCAGCCCAGCTACCGAGATGCAAGGACACAGGTGATGCTGTAGCCAAAGGCAGCAGGAATGTGAATCTTCCCTGGAGTCACATCCGGAATGTATCCTGCAATGAATACGCAGTTTTACACATTCTCAGACGTGGCTTTCCAGAGAATAATCTCTGCACATTTCTTCTGGCCTCAGTTATTATTAGTAAGGGGAAAGGGCTGAGAATAAATCATTTCTAATATTAGGCAATCATCATTCATCTCCCTCAAAGTGTAGAAAGTTTCAACATTTCTAGGCTTTTTTTTTTAAGTCAGAGTCTCACTCTGTCACCCAGGCTGGAATGCCATGACAGGCTCAAGGTCACTGCAGCCTCGACCTGCTGGGCTCAGGCGATCCTTCTGCCTCACCCTTCAAAGTAGCTGAAATTACAGGCATGCACCACCATGCCCGGCTAATTTTTTTATTTATTGTGGAGATGAGGTCTTGCCAAGTTGCCCAGGCTGGTCTTGAACCCATGGGCTCAAGCAATCCTCTCACCTCGGCCTTCCGAAGTGTTGGGATCATAGGTGTGAGCCACCACACCCCGTCCTAGGGCAATGTTTCATCTTCATTACCTCACTTGACCCTCATGACACTCCTGTGATTAGTGTTCCTTTTTTACAGGGAAGGGACATGTGTTCTGTAGAACTGTGGGGTGTGACCTTCCTGAGTTCAAATATTCAAGTGGCGAAGAAGGGAATAAAAACACAGGTTTCCTAACTCTCAGTCTAGACTGACGGCCTCACTTCTTACAGGACTGGCCTTGGCCATATACATGTAACCTGAGTGGGAAACAGTCCTCAAGAGAAATCCCCACAAAGTATCAGGAGTTTGGAAGTGCTCTTAAAGGAATAAATACTTCTTTGGACAGCAAAGAAAATGGGAATGTGCTAGAATATACATGTCAGTTTTATGTCTGTCATTTAGAATGAAGAAAAAGGATAGATAAGAAAACCACACAAGATAAAAAAAAAAAAAACCAACCATAATTTTGTCTTGGGTTCAATACCTCAGGAAATCAGTCAGGTACCTCAGTCAGGTAACTGCAGGCTAGGGAAGTGCTTCATAGAAGGTGTTTGGCAAATGTTTATTGAATAATTAGATGAGTATTGACCTGGATTATAAGTAGCCTGTGCTAACTTTCTTCAATTATCTTAATAAAAAAGAAAGTTTTTAAAAATCAGATGTAGTTTTACAAAATCCTCTAATATTGGTATATTGCTGTGCCTTTTAGTTTAAAAGATCTTTCTTGTGCAGGATCTTAACTGATTCTCTCAAATGACCCTTGGAAATAGATAATTTTGGAGGTGAGAAAGCTGAGGTTTAGAGAGATCAACTGTTTGCCTAGGGTCAGAGGATTGTAGATGAGCCAGGCACGGTGGCTCACACCTGTAGTCCCAGCACTTTGGGAGGTCAAGGCAAGAGCATTGCTTGAGCCCAGGAGTTTGAGAACAGTCTAGGCAACACAGCAAGACCCTGTGTCTCCAAAAAAAAAATTAAGCCGGGAGTGATGGCACGTGCCTGTAGTCCCAGCTACTTGGGAGATTGAGGCAGAAGGATCACTTGAGCCCAGAAGGTCAAGGCTGTAGTGAGCCATGATCATAGCAACTGCATTCTATCCTGGGTAACAGAAAGACCCTATTCAAAAAGAAAGAAAGAAAGAAAAATAGATGAAAGAACATTTTTTAATGTACTAATAAATTGGAAATAAACTAAAGGATATTCAGAATCCAAAAACTAGATGAAAGTGAAAGTCCAGAGAAATAAATGAGCGCTAAAGTTGACTTTGGCCTTGAGGGCATTTGTCAGATCAAATAAACTTTGGTTTTAGATTTCACAAGTTCACAAGACCAGAGGGAAAGGAAAAAAGTCTAGCATTTACTCAAGGAAAGGAATATAGTAGGGATCTCCTATTGACAAAGTCAACATTGCTGCATCTTCAGTGTAAAGACAAATGAGAAATAAACCAGACTCTGCTCTCACCGCAGAAACTATAAGGAAAATCACATGTATCTGACTTTTGACACTTAATAGAGAAGATAATTTTCTTGAGAATTTATAACCATAAACCAGCCTTTCCATGGGCTTGTACCTCAAATTCACACTCCCCCAGGGGCCTAAGAGGCCGCAAATTAAGAATCTGAGAAAGTGAAACTGAGTTAAGAGTGGCCCCAGGCACCTAGGGTATAAGATGCTATCTCTCTGAAGGAACTTGAATCCAAACCTGAAAGAATTCTCACAGATGAAATTTCAAAGCTATAAACTAACAGCCAAAAATCATAAAGCAATCAAGGAAACAAAGCACCATGAGCGAGAGCCAGAAGACAGCAGAATTGTATCCACAATAACATCAGCTACTGAAAGGATCAGATATAAATACAAAATAATATAGCTAAAATACACTTAAGGAAATAAAGAAAAAGATTAAAGTGTGACTAAGAAGTAAGAGACTATAGAAATACCCAAGCAGATTGGAAAAGAATTGAAACAGAACTTTCATCAATAAAAAATAGAATTATTGAAATGGAAAACTCAATCAACCAGGCACAGGGACTCATGCTTACAATCCCAATACTTTGAGAAGCTGAAGTGGAAAGATCACTTAAGGCCAGGAGTTCAAGACCAGCCTGGGCAACATAGTGAGACCCCTCCCATCTCTATAATAAAATATTATACAAACAAAAAACTCAATAAATGGCTTCAACAGAAAATTAGACATAACTGAAAGGAGAATAAACTAGAATATAGATCTGAAAAATCTATCCAGAATGCAACTCAAAAAGAGAAATAGAAGGACAATGTGAAAGAAATGTTTAGAAACATACAGGATAGAGTGAACATGTCTTATATGCATCCCAAGAAAATTACAGATGAGAGGAAGAATGAGGGCAAAGACCATATTTTAAAAATGAGAATTCTCCACAGATTCTGAAAGCCCCCCAAATCCCAAAAACAATAAATGAAAGATAAAACTAGATGATAGAGTAGATTCTATAACTAATGTGACATAAAGAGATATTTGGGTTCCAACCTTTGTTCTATTTTCCACATCACAAGTTTAAGACCAAGCTAAGAGTAAGCAATCAGAATTGTGTAAGCAATAAAAATTGCATATTCAGCCTAGATAACATAGCAAGACCTCATCTCTACATTTAAAAAATATAAAAATAAAATTATGGTAGCGTGTGCCTGTAGTTCCAGCTACTTGGAAGGCTGGAGCCCAGCAGGTCGAGGCTGCGGTGGCCGGGAGCGGTCACTGCACTCCAGTCTGGGCGACAGAGTGAGACTCCAACTCAAAAAAAAAAAAAAGAAAAATGAAATTAGCCCAGCCGGTAGTCCCAGATTCTCAGGAGGCTAAGGTGGAAAGATCATCTGGGCTCAGAAGGTTGATGCTGAGGTGAACCATGATCACGCCACTGCATTCCAGCCTGGGTGGCAGAGTGAGACCCTGACTTAAGAAAAATTGTATTCATGCACAAGAATACTTTATTATACAAGGGAGACTCCCCAAAATACAGAATTTATTTATTCAAAATAAATGTTTAAACTTCAGTCACCATCAAAGTATTCTGTTTGATGCAATACATCTATTGAAATACTTTTTCCTAACCTCACTAATCATCAGGGAGATGCAAATCAAAACCACACTGAGATACCACCTAACTCCAGTCAGAATGGCAATTATCAACAACTCAAAAAATAACAGCTGCTGGAGAGGGTGTGGTGAAAAGGGAACACTTCTACACTGTTGGTGGGAGTGTAAACTAGTGCAACCTCTGTGGAAAGCAGTGTGGCGATTCCTAAAAGCTCTAAAAATTGACCTTCCATATGACCCTGCAATCCCCCTACTGGGAATATACCCTGAAGAACACAAAATCACTCTATAAAAAAGATACCTGCACATGTATGTTTTATCGCATTGTTCACAATAGCAAGAACCTGGAAACACCATGCTGCCCATCAAAAGAGGACTGGATTAAAAAAATGTGGTACATATACACGATGGAATACTACGCAGCCATAAAAAAGAACAAAATCATGAATTTCGCTGCAACCTGGATGGAACTAGAGTCTATAATACTGAGTGACCTCTCACAAAAACAAAAATCCGAATATCACATGTTCTCACTCATATAATGGACCTTGAACATCCAATGCAATACTATGAGAAAATGACGGATGGTACTGGGAAACTATGGGGGGGAGGGGGATGGGATTAACAGTAGCAAATATCTGTCGAGGGATGGGAAAACACTTCTTATCTACAGGGTGCCTGAATGAAACGTCATTGTACACCTAACCCTTAACTGTACCCCACAAAACCATAATAAAAAATACTGATTAATGAAAAAATAAAATAAAAAAAGAAATGCTTTTTCCTCAACTCAAAACAGTTTTTGAACTAATCAATTTTGTTTCCTTTTAGTGCTTCTGCCATTTTTTGTTTCATTTCTTGCTATCAGTAAAATGTTTCTCTTTTTCTTCATCCAGGAAAACAAACAAACAAAAAAAGTGGTTCAGGGCAAGGTCAGGTGAATAGGGAAGGTAGGGCATGGGGTTCATGCTGTTTTTGTCAAAAACTGCTGAACACTCAGCATGGTATGGGCAGGTGCATTGTCATGATGGAAGAACTTGGGATGTTTCTTCTGCAAGCCATCTCTCACACAACGCTAGCTGGTACACTGATGTCAATGGGTTCCTAGAACACGTACCTAGATGGAGAAACCAGTACTAAAAGGGGTCCTCCCTCCAAAAGATAATTCTGGGTTTTTTTATTTGGGTCCCTCCTTGTACTGTACTATACTTTGTAATTATACTATGTATTGTATAACATCAAGCTTGTACATAAGATTGGACTTGGAAGGGGAAGATATTTTTCTAGAAAGTCTAATGTGACCCTTTTTCACTTAGAAATTGCCATCTATAATAATGTATTCCTTTGTGAAACTTTGGTTCCAAAAACTTATACCTCTGTCTTTCTCTGATATGTATTCTCACTGTGCTGACTTCCATCTATATTATTTAGATAAGCAAATCTCATCTGATATATCTGAGTGGTGTCCATGTCTGGTTCTTCTATCAATCTGAACCTACTACTAATGTTCATAAATACAGGGGCCACATACACACCTATACACTTCACACTGCAATTGCAAAACACAAAAGACAAAGAGAGGATCATAAGAGTAGCCAGAAAGAAGAAACATTATTAATATTTTCAAAGGAGTGAACATTAGGATAGCAAATGGCTTCCCAGTAGCAACAACAGAAGTCAGAAAATAGTAGGAAAAAATATCTTCAATGTGCTGAAAGAAAATACTTGGTATCCTAAAAGTTTATTCTTAGAAGAAATACATTTCAATGCATTTTCAGACAAACTGATTTTTCTGCCAATAGATTCTCACTATGGAAACTCAGAAAATTCTGGGAGAAAAACATCTACATTCCAAAAATTGTGAGATGCTGCTAAGCAGTTCTTAGAAGGAAAAGTTTAACTTTGGATGATCATATTAGAAATGAGGAGGCTGGGCGTGGTGGCTCACACCTATAATCCCTGCCACTTTGGGAAGCCAAGGTGAGAGGATTGCCGGAGTACTTGTTTGATACCAGCCTGGACAACTTGGCGAGATCTCATCTCTACAATAAATTTTTTAAAAGGTAGCTGGGCATGGTGGGGCATGCCTGTAGTTCCAGCTACCTGGAAGGCTGAAGCAGGAAGATCACCTGAGCCCAGCAGGTCACAGCTGTGGTGGCTGTGAGCATGCTGCTGCACTCCAGCCTGGGCAACAGAGTGAGACTCAAACTCAAACTCAAAAAAAAAAAAAAAAAGAGAGAGATGTGGAACTTAAGGCTAACAATTAATGAACGAAGCATCTGACTAAAGAAGGTAGGCAAAGCCAGGGATCTGGCCTCGACCTGACTCATGGCCACAGTCTGAGATAACTATGTCTGAGAGAGAATTGCATCCAAGAGCAATTGCATCACATACGTAGTGATGAAATTATTGAAGACTGTATAGCAAGAAATGCCACTGTCTTTCATGTTCTCTGAGATTTTGGTTCTGGGAATTGGTGTGGCAAGAATGGACATAAGGGGAATGAGTGCAGAGGTAGAACCACCTTGCACTTTCCCTCAGGGTGAGGAGCCCTTATGTTCTTGACCATCCTGGGCCCAGGTGTCCCATTCTGCCGGAGTAGGCAAAAGCCTCTGAAAACAGAGGCAGAATGATTTTCGAAGAGTACTCATTAAGTGCAGGATACAAAAATAAATGAGGCACAGTCCCTGAAGAGTTACATTTCCTTTTTTTGGAGTGAGGGTTGTACAGTAAAGAAACTAAACATCTCTCCACTACACTCAAGGAAACATCCATCTCTGGTGCCCTCTAAGAAAGTGTATAACTTTACTGTCTGCCTTTGGATGGAATGTGGGAAATGTGTGGGAAGCATTCTGACATGATTCACAAAGGCTGGTGGCCAGAGTTGACTATCTCCTTGTCTAACACCCATCCCCCGGGCCCCTAAGTCTTGCGGCTGACACTGATTGGCTGTGTGATCTTGAAACAAATTGCAGCACTTCCCTGGGACTCCCAGTATCAATGTGGCTGACATTGTAACTCTAACTGAACTGGAAATGTGCTTTGGTGGGAAGGTGTTATGAAACACAAGATGTTGATTGTCACCAAAGCCTAGCCTCCTTTGGGAGTCTGGTAGTAAGCCCAGATTCTCAGCTGGCATCTGCAGACATTCCTTCCTGTCAGATCCAATAGTCTGATCCAACAGTTTGGATAAGGAGTAAACTTGGGAAAACCTCTTTGTGACCTGAAATAATTCATATCTCTCTGAGTCTCTGAATTGTCGTTTTGCTGATTTGTTAGTTTTTTTCTAAAATGTTTGTTGAGAGTTTGATCTTTTTCTCCACAAAATAAAATGCTCAGATTAGAGGAATACTTTTTTTTTTTTTTTTAGTTGGAGTCTCACTCTGTCACCTAAGCTAGAGTGCAGAAACACACTCATGGCTACCACAGCCTCAACCTGCTAGGCTCAGGTGATCCTTCTGCCTCAGCCTTCCAGGTAGCTGGAACCATAGGCACACACCACCACACCAGGTTATTGTTTGGGCAGTAGGGAGGAGCCGAGGTCTTGCCAAGTTGCCTAGACAGGTCTTTTTTTTTTTTTTTAGCAGGATTTATTAAGAGGACAGAAAAGTTCCCACAGTGGGAGGGGATCGCCCATTCAGACTGGTCTTGAATCCCTGGGTTTAGGCAGTCCTCTTGCCTCTGCATCCCAAAGTGCTGGAATTATAGGCATGAGCCACTGGATCCAGCAGATTCAAGGAATAATTCTTAAACTTCATTAAGAATCATCTGGGAAACAATAAAATGCACTATTGCCTGGGTCCCTCCCAGGCTGGTTGAGTCAGAATCTCCAGGAGTGGGTTCCTGGCTTTGGTATTTTTTATAAACTTTCCAGAGTATTCTGAGGCACAGTGAGGGCTTGAACCCCCATAGTGGGAGGTTGCCTGCAGTCCTTTCAAGTGTTCTGATTCTGTGACCCATGTAATCTATAAGGCTATATAGCCTGTATCCCTCTGGGATGCAGCACAGATAAGTTGTGAGTCACACTACATATTCCCTGAGCACAGTGCACTGACCTTGGTCAACATCCTGAGGGTCATTACCTTGGACTTCTCCAGTAGCTACAAAACTGCCCTCTGGTGTCCCAAATCAAGAACCAGGAACCTGGCATATAGGGCCATTCTGGTGTAGTAAGGCAGAGGAAATCCAGACCTAAACTTATAACTGAACACCTACTATGTACCGGGCACATACATATAAGGAGGGACCCCAAAAAACCTGGAATTTATTTATAAAAAATTGTGTATTTATTCTTATATGTTTAAACTTCAAAATACTCTCAGTGTGATGCAATATATCTAGTGAGATGCTTTTTCTACTGTTCAAAACAGTTTTTGAACTCGTCAATATCGATGCCTTTTAGTGCTTCTGCCGTTTTTTGTTTTACCTCTTTCACATCATCAGAATGTATCTCTTTGAGGACTTTTTTTTCATCTAGGGAAACAAAAAAACAATGGTTCCGGGGGAGATCAGGTGAATAGGGAGGGTGGGGCATGGGGTCATGCTACCATTGGTCAAAAACTGCTGAACACTCAGCATGGGGTGGGCAGGTACGCTGATAAATCACCCATCATGTAATGGACCAATGTGTTGAAAGAATCTCCAAAAAAAATTCAGTGAGGCCAAACGCAGCCTCTCACAATGATGCTACCTGGTACACTGATGCCAGCGAGTTCTTCAAATACTGACCTAGCGGAGGAAGTTTGTACTACAAGGGCCCTGCCCTCCAGAAAATAATTCTGTTTTTTGAGGTTCCCCCTGTTATAGGCTGAAAAGAGGCCACTTTGGTTATATTAGAATGGTCATTTAGAAGAGACTTAACAATTTGTATTCTTTTGTAGTTGAGTTGGACTAAATGTAAAAGCCGCTTGGATTGAAAAGTGCACATTTTTCCTATTCATCTTCCCCCTCTTCTCCTCTCCTAGCCCAACCTTGCCCAACTGGTCAGTCTTATCTAGTAAGCCATTGCTGGTGCTGGAGAAGACACAGCTGACAAGCCAGACCACCTAATGATTAGGAGAGTTGTCCACAGCCAACAGGAGTGTGTTTGAAAGCTTGGAAGGGCATTGCCCACCTCCCCTCCGTGTGAATACACGACATCAGACTGTTACAGGCCAGGGCTCTGGGAATAAAATATTGTTACAGCAATGTTTCGAAACAATTTAAAGTTACCATCTTAAATGCTACGATTTCCCCTTCCTTCCAAATATTGCAATTGTCTGCCCCTTCCTCTAAAAAAAAAAACAAAAAACAAAAACTGTAAAAGAACACATTGTAAATTCTAAAATGTTGTCTAAAATGTCAACATGACCAGGAGACTTTATGTCCTGCTATTGGTCACGTATCAAAAATTGCTAGTGTAAATGTTGATTCATGTTAAAACTGCACATAAGCTTCAGACTTGGGTAAAGGGCTATGAATTTTAGGTATAATTACTGGAATGAATTTGTGTTGATTGGAGTGAGCTTTTTAGCAATGATGCCAAGCCGTCACCCTATAACCTGGTTATAAAAATTAAACACTCCCTTTTCTTCCAGTCTTTGCCTCTCCTATTTTAGTTGGCCATGAGAGATAGCAACTGATTTATTGGATCAGACCATAACTTTTTCATCAGAGGAAACAAAAAACAGTGGATCTGATGAGATCAGGTGAATAGGGAGGGTAGGGCACAAGGTCATACTGTTTTTGCTCTAAAACTGCTGAACACTCAGTGTGGTGTGGGCCAGTACGCTTGTAAATTTCCCACTGTGAAATACACAAACGCGTTAAAAGAATCTAAAAAAAAAAAAATTAATGGAAGTCAAACACAGCCTCTCACAATGATACTAACTGGTACGCTGTTGCCAATGGGTTCCTTGAACACTTACCTAGCAGAGGAAGCTTGTGCTACCAGGGACCTGGCCTCCAAAAAATAATTCTGTATTGTGGTGTTCCCTTGTATATAATTGCTAATCCTTACAACCACCTTTCAAGACAGGTTGAATTATTTCCAGTTTAAAAAGGGAAACAATGTCGAGCATGGTAGCTTATGCCTATAATCCCAGCACTTTGGGAGACTGAGGCGGAAGGATTGCTTGAACCCAGGAGTTCAAAACCAGGCTGGACAACATAGCAAGACATCATCTCTACAAAAGATTAAAAAGATTAGGCAGAGCCGGGCTCGGTGACTCAGTCTGTAATCCCACGTCTTGGAAGGCTGAGGTGAGAGAATTGCCTGAGCCCATGGGTTTGAGACCTGCCTGGGCAACTTGGTGAGACCTCATCTCTACAATAAATCAAAAAATTAGCTGGGTGTGGTAGTGCATGCCTGTAGTTCCAGCTACTTGGAAGGCTGAGGTGGAAGGATCACCGGAGCCCAGCAGGCCGAGGCTGCAGTGGCCGGGAGTATGCCACTGCACTCCAGTCTGGGTGACAGAGTGAGACTCCAACTCAAAAAAAAAAAAAAAGAAAAATTAGGCAGGCATAGAGGCATGTGTTTGTAGTCCCAGCTAATCAAGAGGCTGAGGAAGGAGGATTGCTTGAGTTCAGGAGGTCGAGGCTGCAGTGAGCTGTGATTGTGTCACTGCACTCCAACTTGGATGATGCAGTGAGACCTTGACTCAGAAAATAAAATAAACAAGAGGCTCAGTAAAGTGAAGCAACTTGACTGAATTGGTAGCTGCAATTCAAGATCTTTCTTCCTATTGTACCATAGGCATGGGGCCACGCCTTGAGCCAGGAGATGAGGTTACCTAAAGCAAATTCACTGGGGTTTGGCTGGGTCTTTGGTTATCTACAGTCCCAGGAGAAGACCCTCAGTCAAGGGAGCTGAGACCAATGGTCCACTCAGCTCCGGCTTCCCTGTGTGGGGAGACAGTTCTCTTGTCTAGCAAGCATCAGGCTGCCAGCCTCAGTTTGTATTTTTACAGTCCACTAATTAGGCCATTTTAACTAATTTGTTTGCATTTTGTATGAGCAAGTTGGGCTTTTGGATTGACTAATGTAATTGCAGCTGGTTTCTGCCAAATACAAATTACTCAGTCTAGTGTGGGCTAGGGAGAAAAGCAAATATTTAATAGACATCAATACCCTTGTAGCTTTTTAGTACAGCCTTTTTTTTCCCCCTATGGAAAGTTGAAGTCATTTCTCCAGCATCTGATTGAACTTTCATGTTAGGGAATTACTTTTTAATCATTTTTTTAAAAAATAATGAAGTAAATGCTTCCGTGGCTCTGTTGGGGTTTATCTCTGATCCATTTGCCCCGAAGCTTGGGAAACTCATGAGACTTTTCTGCTTCCAGGACGGCTCCCCACAATCCCTTTCTGCTTGGGCTGCTCCTCCAACTGCCAACCAGTGTGCGTCACAGATTGCCACGGCTGAAAGGGACCTCAGAAAGCATCTAGCCCAGTGGTTATCAAAGTGTATGCCTGGGCCAGCAGCATCAGCAACACCTGAGATCTTGCTAAAAAGACAAATTCTCTGACCTCCTGAACCAGAAACTCTGAGGGTGGGGCCCGGGACGCTGTTTTAACAAGCCTTCCGGGTGATTCGGCTGCAGGCTAAACTTTGAGAGCCATTGATCTAGTCCAATCATCATTTTACAAATGAGGAAACTGAGGCACGGAAGGAACCTCTGCTTCTAGTCACAGTAAGGACCGTGCCTATTTGACTTAGTGTGCTTCCCCCAACTTCAGCCCAGTGCCTGGCTTGTGGTAAACATGCAGAAATCTTGGCTGAATGAGTGAATGGTAGAATGAATGAGTCTGAATTAGAAACAAAGTCTCTTAATTCTGACTCCACTAATGCTTTTTTTTTTCCCTCCTGCTCTGGGGAGGGAATGGAGAAATGGAGGAAGGACTGCTTCTTGGTTCTTGCTTTGTGAGGGGGGAATAACCGGGGATTGAAGCATTGAATTCTATGGCCTGGCCTTTATGAAGATGGCAGTCCCCCTCCCACGGTCTCACTCCCATGCCATGGGCAGGTCTGGTTCACTGTTCCTGGTCTAGTGGATTGACCAAGCCCATGCCACACGAGAAATTGCGTCCGTTGCTTTCATGAACTCTATCAATGTCTAAGGCAGAACCAGGCCCCCTGTCTGGGTGTTTTATTTCCTGACCAATTATCTCAGCTCACATAATGAATAAGGAGAATGAAGCTGAGATCAAATGAATGGCAAGAAAGCGTTTCTAAGGAGAAGATGCTAAGAAGGTGGATCTTCAGGTTCAGGTACTAGGTCCTGTCAAGCTAAAGGTCGAGAGAGAGAGAGAGAGAGAGAGAGAGAGAGAGAGAAACTGGTCCTCAAAGTTTTCCATTGCAGATGTGTGGAGCCATGTTGCTTGGATCTGAAGGGTCCCCGGCTCTAGACTGCTGGCCCTCTAGGAAATGAGAAGGCAGGGAAGGCAAACAGTGTCCACGAGTTCTCAAAGAAACAAGAGAATCTCCCAGGGCATGAGTAACAGGCTTCCAGAGAAGACTCTCGGGGCCCCAGTTCTGTTAAATTCTATGAACTAAAGAAGCAGCTACAAGTACTAATCCATGTGGATCCAGCCACTCAAGGAGGTTACGTCCACCTAACCCCAAGTTCAAATGATTCTCTTGCTGTACAGCTACCCAAGTCCCTTGCCTCTGCCATCGACATGCCTATAGTACCCACGGAGTAGTGCAAACTTTTCAGTACTCATAATATCCTCCCTATCTTCCCTTGGGCACTCAATGCCTTCACAGTAATTTCCACACTGCCCTGAGACTATCCTCGAAAAAGGATCCGATAAACTGATAAACTCATTCACTTACAGGTGGTAGCGACTAATCACAGTTGCCATTTCCACCCCTGTAGGAGATTTAATTTGAAGATTTTATACTTTAATTCTAGCTATTAATTCCTAATTGACTATCTAACTCACAACTTCTTCTCTGAGAATGGGTCCCCACCCACAGAACAGATCAGTCCTCTGGGGCCAACTTCAGACCTAATAGGTCAAACAGACTCTCTCTCCAAGGAGCTGGCCTGTAGAGAAGTGAGTGGTTGTCTGCTGGTCACCTGACATGAGGAAGTCACCTCTTCTGCTCCTGGTTCCAGACCTTTCCAAGGCAACTGTTCCTTCTACCATTTGGCTCCCAGAGGTGCCCTTGTGTCCTTAGCCTCAAGTCCCTGTTTTTAACAATGCAAAGTTCAGCTGGGTTTCTCTTCCTTGTAACCAGGATGTTCTCTGAGTCCCTTCCAGATTTGGGTGGTGGTGTCCAAGGATTAGAGGTGTCCAAGGATTTCTTGTGGAACAAATAAGTGAAGCTCAGTCCAGAGGTTCCCAAATGTCAATCCTCTCTCCCATACCTGCTGGCTACAATTGAGTCACCTGGGCAATTGTTCAACACAGAGCCTAGATCCACCTACCCCTGGAGATTCCAACTTCATCTACAGCACTGTGGATTCATATATCTTTGATACTCCCTAGGGCTTCCCAGTAGAGGGATAAAGAGGTTCTTGGTTAGAGGCAGATTTTTACCCTATGTGTTCTTTATAGAGTTCAATTGTAAAGGCTAACTCTACCAATAGACTATTACTGGGTACCGACTGCAGCCAAGGCAAAGTTCTAGATGCTAAGAGTAAACAGTGAGAAAGACAGATGAGGTTCCTGCTTCGTGAATCTACATTCTAAATCAAGGAGATGGAAAGTAAACCAGTTAACAAATAAATGAAGAAAACATTTCTAAGGACAAGAAGTGCTGGGAAGACAATAAAACAGGGCGATGTATGAGTAATAGAGTGATTTCAGGAGACAAGTTAGATGCGTTCCTCAGGGAAGAAGGTCTTTCTAAGAAGGTATTGTCTAAGCTGACTCGACAGGAAGGAGCCAGCTCTGGAATGTGAAGGAAGAGCATCCAGGCAGAGACAAGAGATTGTGTAAAGGTCTGGAGGCAGTGGTGGACTGGCATGTTCAAAAACAGACAAGCCTAGTGGGTGGTACACCTCCCTGTAGTGTGGCTACTAGGGAGGCCAGAGAGGGAGGATTTCTTGAGGCCAAGATTTCAAGACCATCCTGGGCAACATAGCAAGATCCCACTTCTAAACAAAAAATAGAGACCTATGTGGCTGACCTCATGTCCTTGAGAAGAGTGATCTTTCTGGAGGTTGGAGATAGGAGGCACACTGTGACAACAACGCCCTTCATTTTCTGGAATTGTTTTATGTGGAAGGGAAGCAGGTGCATGGGACATTAGCTGGAGGGGATCAAGTTCAAGGAAGAAATCTGTTGTGCTTGCAGTTTCGTTTTTATGGATGCAGGTTTCATTTGACGGGAATAATCAGTGCACGCTCCCATGTGAGTACCCCCACCTCCATCCCTACCACCCTCTGCGGAAGGGCTGGGCAACTGACTAAGACTTGCTCCCGTTGATATGGCCTCTTCCCAAACCCTTTGTCCCTACATGCTGCCTATGACAGCAGACCCTTGGGGGAGACTTTCACCTCCCTCCGCCCACTAGTACCATCTTGAACTGCAGTAGATGTTAGGGTTACCTGGGGATTCCAATCTCCCCGGCCTGCTCTCCACAGACACTTCTCCAGCCTAATCTTATCACATATATACATCCTTGCCAACTTGGTCATTCCCAGAAGCTGAAGGCCAGTATATTTCCCAGACACTGCCCACGACAACCCTGTACATCGTCACCTGACTCAAGCCCCTACTCTCTTCTCCCCACCCTCCAAGCTCTCCCTTTTAGTCACATCAGAAATCAACATGGCTCCTATCTCTTCGGTAACTTCCCAGCATGCTTTTCTCCTCTTCTCACATTAACGGAAGCCCATTCTCTCTGGGGACTTGTCTGGCCACTCTCTGTGGTGGAGGCCATTTTGTCTCCCACATGGCCTGGAGACGACATGGAGCTATCTTGTTCCCATTGCCACTTCCAGAATGTACTCCCTCTCCTCCTCCAGAGCCCCCAGCCACTTTCACAATGTTGCCATGAGACCATGCCCCCTGTTTCTCCTCCCTTGCTGTCATCTTCTTAGTAGTTCACTCCCCCCACTTATGGAGGACCCAACCTAACTCACACTCCTCCTCTCCACATTATGGCTTGTCACAACCGGAATGGCCTCCCAGGGTCTCTGTCTCTCTGACTTCCTCATTTATCTCAGCCTCCCACTCCCACAGCCCTACCCTTGTCTCTACAGAAAAAAAAAGTTTTTAATAAGCCAGGTGTGGTATCATATACCTGTAGTCCTACCTACTCAGGTTGCTGAGGTGGGAGGGTCACTTGAGCCCAGGAGTACAAGGCTGCAGTGAGCTATGTTCACAGCATTGCACTCAAGCCTGGGCAACAGAGCAAGTCTCTGTCTTTAAAAAGATTAAACAACAGCAACAATAACAACAACAAAAACAACAACAAAAGAGATGGGGCTGGATGCAGTGGTTCATGCTATAATCCCAGCACTTTGGGAGACAGAGGTGAGAGGATTACCTCAGTCCAGGGGTTTGAGATCAGCCTGGGCAACTTGGCGAGACCTCGTCTTTACAATACATAAATAGATAAATAAGTTAACCAGGCGTGGTGGTGCACACCTGTGGCTCTAGCTACTTCAACATGGCTCCTACCCAGGCTGGAGTACAGTATCCAGAGACCCTGGGAGGCCATTCCGATTGTGACAAGCCATACTGTGGAGAGGAGGTGGGTGAGTCAGGCTAGGCCTTCAGTGAGTGGGGGGAGAGAACTACTAAGAAGATGACAGGAAGGGAGGAGAAACAGAGGACATAGTCTAATGGCAACACTGTAAGCAGCTGGGGCTCTGGAGGAGGAGAGGGAGCACAGTCTGGAAGTGGCAATGTACTCCAGTCTGGGTGACAGAGTGAGACTCCCACTCAAAAAAAAAAAAAAAAAGAGCTGGGTGCAGTGCCTCATGTCTGTAATCCCAGCATGTTGGGAAGCTGAGACAGAGGTTTGCTTGAGCTCGGGTGTCCAGGACAAGGGCAATGTAACAAGACTTTGTCTCTACCTAAAAATTTAAAAGTGGCTGAATGCAGTGGTATATGCCTATAGTCTCAGCTACTTGGGAGGCTGAGGTGGGAGGATCACTTGAGCCCAGGAGTTCAAGGCTGCAGGAAGCTATGATCATGCCACTGCATTTCAGTCTGGGTGGCAAAGTGTGATCCTGACACACACACACAATTTTTTTTTAAAGAATAGCATGTAGCCTCTTACTGGGTTAAGCAATGGTCTGCTCTGTCAATAAAATTAAGATGGAACTTCAGATAAGAGGCAGAAAATCATTATGGTAGGCAGAGGCCAGAAAAGAGAAAGTAAACCATGGACCAGTGGGAACAGTCAGAGTGGAGAAGTGCCCTGAAGACAGGACAAGGTGAAGAGTGTGTGAGATGACGACTGACCCAAATCTCACTTGGGACCTAGATGCTCACTGGTAGAAGAAGCATGTTATGGGGAAATGGAAGACACTGAAAAAAAGGAAAATCCGGAGAGTTCAGAAGTAAGAACTGGCCAGGAAGGGCTTGGACTTAAGATAAACAGATCCAGGCTAAGCTGCATGTCCCCTGCCTAGGACGCACCTGGGCTCTGCCTGTCCTCTCTGTCTCTGCCGTTCCCCAGCCATCATTCTGCACCCTCCCCTCTCTTTTCCCTCTGGAGGGTGGTAGATTTGCTTAGTAAATAGTAGTGAACCTATATACAGCCACAGCTAGCACACAGCCCTTGGCCACAAGGAACTTACCATCTGGTGGCAAAGAGGTTGCAGAACATCGACTAAGCACTTGATAGAGGGAGATGTCACAGGAGGTGGGAGCAGGGAAGGGACTCCCAGAGGAGACAAGGCCCCAGGGAGGTTAAAGAATAGAGGTGCAGGCCGGCTCAGTGACTCAGCCTGTAATCCCAGCACTTTGGGAAGCTGAGGCGAGTGGATTGCCTGAGTCTGTGGGTTCAAGACCAGTCCAGGCAACTTGGTGAGACCTTGTCTCTACAATAAAATAAAATAAAAATAGCTGGGCATGGTAGTGCACGTCTGTGATTCAGCTACTTGGAAGGCTGAGGCGGAAGGATCGCTGGAGCCCAAAAGGTCGATGCTGGGGTAGCTGTGGGCGTGCATGCCACTGCACTCCAGCCTGGTCAAAGGAGTGAGACTCCAACTCAAAAAACAACAACAAAAAACAAAAAAACAAAAAAACAGAGGTGCAGGAGGAGGAGGGGCCAGAGGGGAGGCAAGGGAAGTTTCTACACTGAGACCAGCACAGGAAAAGCCAGGAGGTGTATAGATGGCCGAAAATGCATCTTACAGGTTCTGTCTACTACACTGTCTTAGCCCCGGGCATTCCATTGGAAGATGACAAGAGATAGCAAAACGGGTTCCATTCAGTGGCCATGGTTTCACCAAGCAGAGGAGGAACTCAGCCCAAGGGACCTCAGTAGAGCTTTTCCTCATCTATGCCTTAAATGGTTAACTAAAAAGAAGATATCTAAAGTGTATGAGAATGTCTTTAAAAGCAGTCTTGCATTAATTATTGCAGACTGTAATTATGGACTAAAATGAAGGCTGTTTTATTTGTCAGGTGAGCAAACCAGATGCCAGAAGCCTTACAGTCTCTTGGGTCCTGAAAATTGCTTTCCTCATCTGAACTCCTCACCTTTCCAGAACACCCCCTGCACATGTACACACATTCACACACTCACACGCACAACACACATGCATACATACTAATACCCTAACCCCAGGGACCAATAGTTGCAAATCTCATCTGGGGTCCAACCCCTAACCCAGGTGCTATTATGGTTATCAGGTTAAAGACAATGTGCCACTGATTTGGGGAAAATGACTCAAGCATTTTTTTTTTAATAGTGGAAAAGTTAAATAGCCAGTAATAAAAATAGGATGTGGCTATCTCCTATCTTTTGCCTTCTATGTCTAAAATAGCTTACAGACATGCACAAAATATCCATGCAAATAAAGACATCACCATTACCTTTGAAAATCACCCTAGACCTTGTCTTTGGTTTTTTTTTTTTTTTTTTAGTGGATTCCAAAACTATGACATTCTCCCTCTCCCTACCGCTGGGAGTCAAACTGATTTCTTTATCCTGTCTGTTTTGGTATAACAGAAGAATTTAAAAAGAACTCAAAAGTGAGGCACAATAAACACACACAAAAATGGTGGCATTGGCAGATTTTAGATCATTAAGATTATTAGATTGTTGAGCCTCTGTGTGCCAAAGATCTGAAGAGAGGGCTTTGGAAGTGTCCCAAAAGACTGGAAACCCAAGGGGACAGTTACTCAATCCAGGAGACAGGAGACCAGGGAGAAGAAAAGCCAAGGACGATGTTAAAAAAAACAAAAACAAACAGAAGGGGCCAGGTGCGGTGGCTCACCCTTGTAATCTTAGTACTTTAGGAGGCCAGGGCGAGAAGATTGCTTGAGCCCAGGAGTTTGAGACCTCGTCTCTACAAAAAATAAAAATTAGCCAGGCATGGCAGTGTGTACTTGTAGTTCTGCCTACTTGGGAGGCTGAGGTGGAATGATCCCCTGAGTCCAAGAGGTTAAGGCTGTGGTAGCCGTGATCATGCCACTGCACTCCAGTCTGGGTGACAGTGTGAGACCCAGACTCAAAAACTAAAACAAAAAACCAGAAGGAGAGCCTGGGAGGGACCCAAACCAAGGAATCTTGAAGCAGCTATCAAGACTAGAGCCTGAGTGAGATTAAAAAGCCAGAAATAAAACCAGAACTTCCCAAAGGCCCACCTCCTAACATCATCACATTGGTGATTAAGTTTAAACACATTAATTTTTGGGAAGACGCAAACATTCCAACCCTAGCAGGTGGTTAGGGGCTGATTCCCCTTTGGGGCATATTCCAGGAACTAGAAGAACATGTGAACAGGCAGAACCAGAGTGGACAAGCCATGTTCAAGGGTGAGTGAGTACCTGGGGACCACTCCCATGTGGAATGGTGGTGGCAGACAGGCACACCATTAGGTCATGAGGGTGGACCCTCATAGGAGAGCCTGCTTTGTCCTGCCCACCAGGTGAGGCACCCTCTAAAAACAAGAAAACGGGTCCTCATTGGCCACTGGATCTGCTGATACCTTGATCTTGGACTTCCCAGTCTCTAGGTCTGTAAGAAATAGATTTCTGTTGTGTATGAGTCACTCAGTTTATGGTATTTTGTTATAGCCCCCTGAATGGACTAGGATGCCACCACAGTCAGGAGAACTTGCTGACTTGCCTATGTCTGTGATGTGTCCCTTGCCTCTGTCTGTGATGGGAAGAAACTGGCAAGTCTTTTAGGTGGTGATGTGAAATTCACAGCCATCTAGAAGAATGGTCACATGCTTCTGAAAGGTGATCACTGGGGAGACAGAAGACAGGACTCTTCCAGCCAGACATCTCAGATGCCTCTCAACTATCTCATTATGGCCAGCATTAAAGGCCAGGATTTATGATTCAGAATCAGGGTAGTTTTGGGGGGGAGGGGTGAGGAGAAGTCCTGGTGATTTTGAATCTTGGAGGAAGTGAGTAGAGCTATGATGGAGAGATGTGAGTATCTGAATACGTTGCAAACCTGCATGGTGGGCTGCTGAGGGCTGTCCCCCACTTAACCAGAGTAACAGATTGCTCATACCTGGCGTATTCTCTGAGTAGGAAAGGAAGTAGCAAACATGGAATGAGAACAATCATAATAATAATAATAGAGAATTAACTGATATCAGATGTTTTCTCCTTGGTTTCTGCTTGCCCAGGTCTGACTGGTATAGCTTATAATTAGTCTCTGCTTGCAGATGTGTGGTTCCAAAGACTTGTGGATTAAGGAGAAACTCTAGAATTTCTCAGTACCTGACAAGTTGTAACGTGAAAAGCTATACTTAGTCCATTAAAGATTTTTCACAGTGACATTTGAGTGCAGCTTGAGAAATATGCCACCTTGCCATTTATCATTTTCAGGGCATGGGTGTCGGAAAGGAGGTTGCTATGAAGAACAAAACAAAATGGATTGCATGTGTAGAGGTGAGCTGGCGAATACTGATAAATGTACTTCACTGAATGTCAGCAAATGTCACTTGAGAAGCCATTTACAGCTACCATAACAGCCTTCCCAACCCAACAAAGAGTAGCAAAAACAGGCAAAATGAACTGGGCGTCTTGCTTCCGCGTGAATAAGCAATCAGCCCTCTCAGAAGTTACACCAGAAAGTTGTTAAACTTGATAGAAGATGCTTTTTCAACCACACTGACGCATACTGTATAGATTGCTACAGAGGCCTGGAGACCTTCTGAGGACATCAGCACTATGGTTCAGGGCAGGACTTAATAACCCCTTCTGTCCCAGGTAGGTGCACTCCTTTTGTTTGTGCAGAGATTGGCTATCCCCAAGGCACGCTTTCTGTTTTTGTTCCCCCCCATTCGAGCTGTTTTCACTGTTTCTGCAGACCTCTCTGCTCCCCACCTCCTCCCATTCCAGCCTCCCTTGCTGTGTCATCTAAGAGTCATTGCAGAGGTGCCCTGGGGACCGGCACTCGAGGATGCAGTCCTCACAGGTCCTATCAAGAGAACACCCAGCAGAACCACCCCTGAGCCAAGTGTTCAGTCCCTCGCTCAAGACAAGGATTCTCGGCGTGTCCCCTGGTTAATCTGAACTGTTGAGTAATAGACTCAGCTTCTGTGTCATGCTTGGTGACCTGGCCAAAATTTCTCCTATGTGTGACTTGGGATTTCTGAAAGATGGAACCAGGTGTTCTTCAGAATTCGCCTCAGCTGGAGATGTTCCTGTCTTCCTCCTCAACTTCACACTTCTCTGAGCAGGAATCTTCAGAAAAGTACATGGGAATGAAGATCATATTCTCAGAAAAGTTCTCCAGGGAAACGCGAGACAAATTAAAATAAAATTCCCGTCCCTCTTTATTTTCTGATCTCTGGGGGATGCTCCTCCTTCTTACACACACAGACAAGGTCATTCAGTACTCTTTTCCTCTTTTAGACCGAGAGACTTACAGAGTCGCCTCGATTCATCTGGCCTTGTAAACATACCACACACACGCACACGCATGCACGCACCCGCACATTGCCCACACAAATTGAGGTCAGTTCCGCTTTCCTTGGTGCAATGCTGTGGTGTAGGGCTCAGATACAAGAAGCCCTTTGTTGAACGTGTGTCCCAGACTCTGTCCCTGAATGTGCTAATGGACAGACGTCCCTCTTCACACTGTCGCACCATATGTTTAGCCTGAGTACGGTGGAACCAAACACATTTTACAACCAGGAAAAGATGGGCTCTTGGGAAAGCGGGCTTCCCTCAGATGAACTCAGACGACAGAGTCCAGAGGAGGGGTTGGAGCTGGCTCCTCCAGCCTCCCTCCTTGCCGAGTCTCCTTCATAATCTGTGGTGTTTCCTCCTTTTGAATTAGGCGCTTCCCGTGGAAGGCCCTTTGCTTGGGTCTCGGGAATTCAAAGGACATCTGTTTATTATTGAAATTAAATTGCCCTCAACCTGTTGACTTTCATGCTTGGGTTAGAAAGAAACAGTGGCTTGTTTGAGGGGAGGAGGCAAGGAGAAGATGGAAGCCAGATCTCTGGATCAGAGGTGGAGGTAAGGGCCAGATGGAAGCAAACCTGCAGGGAGAAATGAGATGTGAAATGTACTGCTTGGGGCAGGATCTGTAACATAGCTGCGTATTGCTTTACTCGACTGAGGCACTTTCTGAAGAGGGAGACTCCTCTGTGTCCCAACGTGGATTTGCATACTCCAGACCAAAATCCTACGAAAGCATAAAAGTCCTTTCCAAAGAAAAGGCAATATAGGTGTAGATTTCTCATTGTGCCAGTATTATTTATTTTTCTGTTTGTCATAATGTTTAAACCTGTGCCTTAAAACCTCGATCTAATAAGTATCAGTTCCCGGGAGAGAAAGTAAAAAACTGTTCCTAATTGATCAATATCACAGGAATTGCTGGAGGCCAAAGCTATGTAAAAAACCTACCTTCCTATTGTTTTGTCTTTAAAGAACAAAAACAAAAGCCTTGTCTTATAGACAAGAGTAGCCAATCTTGTCTCTGATTCGCGGTTGAGAAAAAGCAAGTCTGGTTTGGGTGAGCCACTTTACCCACTAATGAGTGGCAGTGGCAGGTTTCCTTGGTTCTAATCCAGAGGCTGTTTTCAGTGAACTCTTCTCTGCTCTATTATTAAAATCCTAATGAGCCTCCTTTAAATATTTTGCATTCTGGGATGTTTCAAACATTATGTTAAATTGGTCCCATCAGAGGAAGATTTGTTAAAAATACAAAACCCTAGAATGGCAGTAATCCCCTCACTCTTGCAAGAATGTAAACAGGACATCAATACAAGGAACCTTAGCCCATGGAAAAATCTGTGACCAAGAACCTTCACCCACCACATGGTAGCAACTAGCATCATGTTGTCAGCCCTAGACATCATTCATAACCTCAAAATGAGCTCCCTCGGCCTTGAGAGAGAGAAAGATACAGCTTTAAAGCAGGAGAGATACAAGTAAATTTCAGGTTAACACTATAAGCAGGCCATCCTAAGGAGAAATGGTCAGAAGAATCTATTATCTGACTTCCAAATAATTCTATTCCTTTATTCACTTATTTAAATAGACACTTATAAATGTCTACCTTTTGTCAGACCTGACACTATATTTTACCTAGATACCAATTTTGCTTACATATCATTCTCCTCACCATCTAGAATCACACTCAACCTTTATGGCTCAGCTCAAACCTCACCTCTTCCAGGAAGCCTTCTAAGATTTCTCCCATGCTTCCCTCTTGTGTGCTCCCAGCCAGGACACCCACAAAACAGCACCGTTCTGTGCTGTCCTGTGCTGTGTACCTCCCCCATAACAAGTGTCAGCTCCATGACACAGAGTCTCTATCTTATCTATTTTATCTCTGCATTACTGAGATGGTCTTTCCTAATCTGCTTGTTGAAATAGGATTTCAGGGGCACTGAAAACTGAGTTATCGCTCACTCACATTGAGATTCAAACCACTTTTGTTTAAATATACAGGAAGCAGCCTTCTCCTCCTTGGCTATTGGTAGTGTCTGAATTCAACATACACTGATGGGAAAGATGGGGGTGGGCAAGTGGGTGGTCCATCTGGATTATTTGGGTATGGTGTAGGCAAAATTGGATGGGTTAATTTGGGGTAAAAAGAGCTGATTTACCCAAATAATTGTGTGACTCTGGCCTTTGCTGGCAGGTGTCACCCTCTGTAACAAACTTAGGTATTTAAAGTCATTTTCTCTTCTTTTCTGTATATCAAATACGCTTTGGAGACTTGGGAGTTTGATGCTTCATGAAGCTATAATGGGATAGAGGTAAAGTTCACATTTTGCTCTGCCAGCATTGAGGCATCCAAATTTCTGAATACAGTAACTTCCACTATTTCAAACTGCTGGGAAAGTCTGGTGTAGAAATCATTACATCTTCCTTCTTGTATCTCCACTCAGGTGGTCACAGTGTAAGAATACCTTACCCCATCCACACCACACAGCTAATTTTGCTATTGAAAACTAAGATTTTGCAGGAGGTTTGCATATGTTAATGGCGACTTTGGATGGAGCTATTTTCTTTTTTAAACCAGGGATTCAGAAAGTCCCTTTCTTCCTTGTGACGCATGTTATTTTCATGTGGGCCTTTCAGGAAAGCTCCCTTCTTAGAAATGTTCAATCTTTTTAAAGCAAAGAGTCCCCCAAGCAGGCAGAAAACATCGTGCCCCAGTGCTGAACTATTCTAGTTTCTACACCAATGGCATTAAACTCCACAACTAAAACCAGGAGTTCTGGGCCTGTTGGCCTATTCTCACCATAAAATCATGTTTCCCCAATCAGAAACATCTCCTGATCGCTCCCTGACCTTCTAGGCAAAAAAGAACATGTAGTTCTAAGGGGAAGAATAAAAAATCTGTGCTTCGAGTCACTTGATAAATGCGCAGTTTAACAAGCTCATATAACAATATTTTTTCTAAAAAAAATTCACCTAACACAATTCAGAAACCCTTTATTATCATTTCAAATGTTTCATCTCAGTTCTTGTAAAATTTATTTGTTTCCCTGTACAATTAGGAGGGCAATCTGCCTTGATTTTAAAAAGAACAAGATCTTTAAAGTTTCCCAAAGTAAGCATGTTGGAAAGCTTTCCCTCCCCTCTCAAGTAAGCATTCAGAAAAACATAACATATATATTCATTTACTCGTAGCGTGAGAGCAGAAATGCCACCTTGGTTCAAAAAAAGAAAAAGTTTTCTGAAATGACATAAATCTCTATGTTCATGTTCCTAGAATTAATTTGTCTGTGTTCGCTATTGGGGAGGGAGGGAGGGAAGGAGATTTCCTTCCAGGGGAATCCGAATTGGGAGAAGCACCCCCCCCACCTAGGCAGCATTTAAGAAAATTTTAATATCTAAACAAAAGTTGTATGAACATCGCTACCCACTCCCCCCCCAGAGGAAAAGCAATGAATAATTCGCCTATGCTCATGACACAAATTGAAGACAAAGGGCCCCTCGCGGGTTGTGGGGACCAAGCAATCTCTCCAGGCTGCAGTCCCAGCCAGACTGTTCTAGCCTCCACTTGGATGGCGTTAAGCTCCACAACCACAACCAGGAGTTTTATGCCCTCTGGCCCACCCCCACTGTTAGAATCCTGTTTCCTCAATCAGAAACATCTCCCAATCTCTCCCTGAGCTTGGGGCAAAAAGAAAAAAAAAAAAGAAAAAGAAAAAAAAAGAATGTATAGTTCCAAGGGGAGAGGAAAAAAAAAAGTATATGCTTTGCCCTTTTTATTTTAATGGCCAAACATTGTAATGCTAGCTAAATAGAAATTCTTGTCTGTTAATAGGTTCCTTTAGTTTGTAATAAATAGGAATGCTAATGACTAAAATTTGGTATTTGTTATGCATTAGCTTTTGTGAGTTTTTCTTTACAGTCCTCATTGACATGCAATATGGCAACCTTCCTTTGAAACATATTTATAAAATAACTACAGTATAATTAAACCAACAAAGCCATCTTTTAAGTAGCTCCGGTTTTTTCACCTGTGTAAAAGAAAAATTATTTTAAAAAAGAAAAATAGTTATGCCTCACCTCAATCCCACTGTATATTTTATTCTGTGCATCTAATATTTCCTTTGCATCTACAATCTATGCATATCTAATTCTTTTTGACAACTATGATTATTAATAAAGTGCTCGTGAAAGATATGCTTCATAGCTTCTTCAGCAAGAATAATGTTTTTTTTGTTAATGGAAATTGTAACATATCTTGACAGATACGATATATAAGATGCGCTTTTTCCTTAATTGTTAATATTGCCGCGCTGAATACACAAGGAGCCGATCAACAGACATGGCAGGTAATAATCAGAGCGGATGCCATTTTATACAATGTAACTAAAAATATTTTAATGATATAAAAGCAATCGATAAATAAAAGCAATTATGTTTAATTTTTCTTTTGGCGTGCCGGCAATTTTGGGGTTGCGTCTGCTGGAGCCGGCACGTTTCACGGAGGAGGAGGCTCGGAGCGCGGAGTCCCGGAGCGGAGGCGGCTCTGCCTTCCCGCGGCCCGAGGGTCCTGCGAGCTGCCCTTTCTGTGCTCTCCGCGGCTCCAGCGTCCCGGGCGCCGCGGGGCCGGGCTGAATGCTAATTCGGAATGCACGGGAGCTCAAGTTCACCGAGTTTTCCGCAGTTCTGCAAGCCGCGTCCTGATCTCCCGAAAGGATGCACTTAGCAGGCGCCGAGCGCGGGACTGGGTCCCCGAGCGCACTCCGGCCGCTCCTGCGACCGCCGGCCCCCCGGCCGCTCGCTCTGCCCCGCGCGCTTCGCTCCTTGCACCCGAGACCCCGTCCCCTCCGCCGAGGGGCTGCCTCGCCCCCCACCCACCTCCCGCGCGGAGAATAAACACAGTTGACATCACTGGTAGAGTCTTTATTTTAAACTGTTTCCAAGGTTACAAATTACCGTGCCTCGTATGCAACAGGTTCCTCCGAAGCGGTATCATTACAGATTAACTGTAATGTGTAGGATTAGAATAAAAGCATAAGGGATTAGGTAAAAGGGGCGACGCTCGAGAAATAACGCCCGAACGCATCTCCACGGAGGCCGCCCGGGGAGGCTGCGAGGGCGCTGGGGCGCCGCCGAACCCGGCCCGGCTCCTCCACCCTGCCCC
>NW_007087380.1:13789-14150 GCF_000164805.1 Carlito syrichta | reverse complement strand
CTTCCCTGCCCGGGCCTTGGGCCTTCGCCGCCCGCCGAGGCCATGCGCCCCATGGGGCCACCTTCCCGCCTGTCCCTCTCCTCCAGGAAGGCCCCAGCGCTCCCTCTCCCCTATACCGCTTCCTGCGGGGCCAGAGCTCGCCGCCTGGGCCCAGCTGGACGCGGGCCTGCCCTGGGCCGCGGCCCGGGCCGCTGACGCAGCCCCGAGGGCTGTTTGCGTGTCGGGCGGAGGGCGCGGGGCTGAAAAAACAAACAGGGCTGGGCACTGAGGCTTGGGGTGGGGGCCGGCTGGAAGGAAGTGTTCGGTGTGGCCGCAGCGCCGGACAAAGCCCTCTCGGGAGCCCCATCACCCCGCGGTGACC
>NW_007087380.1:7964-13518 GCF_000164805.1 Carlito syrichta | reverse complement strand
TCAGAGCAGGCCGCGCCACTCGGCGGGCGCACGCCAAGCACGCTGGGGTCTCTGGGCCTGGGCCTCCGCCGCCGCCGCCGGGCCAAGGGCTCTCCTCGGTCCCCGCAGGCCGAGCCCGCGGCCCGCCCGAAGGCGCGAGGGACAGCGCGGCCGGCAGCCAAGCCTCGCCCCGCCAGGGGATCCCGCAGAGCGAGGCGGAGGGGAGATGCCATCCTGACGTCCTCGGCCAAGGGACCGGGCGACTCCGGGGCGCGCTGGAGCCACAGCTCTGTCAGCGGTCGGGGAGGGCTGGGAGGGCTCCCAGGTGGACGGAAGTAGGCGACCAAGTTCGCCGCGGCTCGCGCTTCCTGGAGAAGGGCCCTGGCTGAGGAGGCGGCGGGAGGGGACTGTTGCAAACAGCTGTTCCTCATACATATTTCATTACACAATCAGATAATGCGTCCCACCACCTTCTCAATTATTCACAGATAAACATTTTCAAGACGTTTTGACATCTGTCTTAGTGCCTGCTATTAATTTAGTAATCACTGTAGTTAAAAATGTATGGGATTTTTGCCGTCGGAGCACCTCCTCTCCGGCGCGCGGGCCCAGTGCTGGGCTGCGGCTGGGAGCCCGGGCCCTCGGCAGTGAAGACACCTTTGGGGGTGAGACGGCCTCTCTAGCGCGTTGACACTGTTGATGGAAGGGATTAAAGGGGTATCAGGTTATTTTAATTTCTTGTTGAAGAGGATGGCTGTCCCCTCCCCCACCCGCATACCCTCCTCACTTTCCCATCCCAGCCCCAGAGTCGACAACAATGTTCAGCCCTTTGCCCTGGGCAGCGGAAATGGTTAGCCTCATCTAGGAGGCGAGTTTCTGCTGAGGAGGACGCCGGCAACGCAGGTCGGCTTAGAGAGAACCCTCACAACCGCTGAGAATGATTTCTCACAACAGAAAAACCTAACAATAACAGCGATCCCCACTCAAAGGGGTCACAAACCTCTCCGGCTTTGCCCTGAGCCCTGTGGCCCTGGCGGAGGTGATGAGGGCATTGGGGAAAGAAAAATAAATTCAGTCCAGTGACTGTAGACGGGGCATTTGGGGCGATGACAAAACGAGTTGCTTTTCTGCTTGAGTGATAAATGTTGCAACCCGCATCGCTAGGTACACGCGAACAGTTTCTAAAATCGGACAGGCGGAGTTTGAAGAGCCTTGCAGGATGGGAAGTACCAGCAAACGTTTCCAACTCCAAAATGCTGCTATTTGTTATTGGCTCTAGATAATCTACCCAAAGAAGGGGGAAATACCCAAAGGTAAAAGAGTTTGCTTCTTTGTATTTCGAATCTCAGCTAAAGGGAGTGAAAGTTACACTTTGAGTTTGGGAATGATGCCTCCTTCATTTGCCTGTCGCAATCTCTTTCCTAGGTGAGTCTCATTTGGGAATGAGAACAAAACAAAACAAAACAAAACCGGGAAAGCAAACACATGGCCTTGGAAAAAACAGCCCTTCCAACAAAGATTAAGTGGCTCCAAAGTGATTTTCACTCTTTATTGTTCAAAACATCCACAAGAACAAACTCGTGCTAAAATGTCCAGGAATTAACTGTATGTAGAAAAAGACATGTCACAGCGTTTGCCCCCAAAAGAGAAGAAATCCTTCCCTGCTCACATCCCCATGACCCTCTGTTTCTAGGGCAACTACGTCTGCAGAAACATGTCCTTCTGTGGCGTTTTCTGGGTGGTTCATTTCTTTTTCACAAAATGGACCTTCTTTTGCCCCTTGGAGGGTGGTCATCATCCGACTTGCTGGCCAGAAAGTCCTTTTTTCCCCCTTTCTTTGTCTAAACGAATCTTCCTGGACTTACCCTCTACTTTCCAATGAGAGAGGGAGGCTCAGATGACATGCTCAAAAGAGAGAAGGTTGGGGAGGAGGGTGAGGTGGAAGGGAGGGCACCACTGTCCCCAGGAGTCGGCCTCTGCTGCAGGATACCCCCAGGTAGCCACTAGGACTAGGCAGGCACCTGGAGCTGACCCTGCAAACAAGCCTAGGTGGTTGCTCAAGCCTCTCCTGAGAGCCACTCTGGGAAGAATTCCTCTCTGCAACTCCCCCCCCTCCGCCCCCCACTCCACCCCACTGCTGGGCCGGAGGGACTGGGGAAGCAGGGTGTGAGAACTTCCCAATGTCTCACAAAAAATTTTAAAAATGAACCAAATAATTCCATTTGCTTTGGGGTGTCCTCTTTGGAGATTTATCTGGTATACAAGGTATTGGGCTGGAAAGGGAGGTGGATCTGAGCAAATGGATCCTTTTAACGACTAAATATGGGATAAGAGATGTAAAAGGGGCGAAATAAGGACCCTCCCGCTTCTTGAAACTTGGTTAGAGCTGAATGTTCTATTAGAATATCCGGGCAGTGAGTGAGGACTTCTATGCTCTGTACCCAAATCCTCCTTCAGAATGCAGTCTCCTAGGTCAAAAATAATAACACACAAATAATAAAAAGAATCCTGGTCAAAAGAAATCTTTCATGGATTGCTTTCTTCCTGGTATCTCTGACAGAGCTGAGAGGAAGTTGAAAATGTAGGCTCTGGGGAGAGTGGGTTCTTTCTAGTCACCAGGACTTGACCTGAAACCTTTCACCCAGTCGGCTCCACAAAGTTTCTCCCTCAGGCCGACGTCCCAGTAGCAGGAAGCCCTTGGCCTTGCGGCCTGCATCCTCGTCTGGACTCTCCCCGTGTGTGCCTTCCTGTACAGCAGCCCCTGTGTCTGGGGTCATTCGAGCGGGCACTGTAGCGTTTGTTTGCATCTGGACAACTGGGTGTGCACCCGTGCATTGGAATAATTATGCCTGCGGACACTTCTTTACTCCTCAAATTCCTTTGCTAGTGTTCCTTCAATGCTCCCGTGTGTATTCGGAAACCACTGCATGCAGGTTCCCAGCACAGTCAGGTGACTCAGCTTGAGTCTGAGCTCCGACCTGTGCGACCCTCTGGATCTGCATGGAGAGGAAGAGGTCTGCGAGTGTAAATAACGGCCTTTGGGTGTGGTTCGAGGTTGATATGGTCCCAGAGCTCTCTAGGCCTTTTTTTTTTTTTTAAACCTCTATCTGCCCATTTCCTAAACTTGTAGGAGAAGGAGGGAGACTCTCCTTCAATCCTGCACTCCACAAAGATGAGACCAGGGTCTAGGACCTCTCCTGGTAAACTGTGGCTGGGCCAGGCCAAATGGGCGGACTGAGGTCTCGAGGTAGCCTGCTGGTCCTCGACTGCACCCGTCATCCAAGCCGCCTGGAGGCCGAGTGCACCCTGGGGCTCTGGAGAGGGTGGGGGCCCCAAAGTGGAAGTCACGATGGAGCCCCTGGGCGAGCAATAGCGCCCCTGGGCGAGTGATATGTACGTTTCGGGGCAACTCTCCTTGGCCTCCCGGGAGCAGCTGTTATTTGTAACTTGGAACTGGCCTGGGCCCGCCCCCCTAGGCCCCTCCTCCAGCCCCCACTGCGACAGGCTGCGCTCAGCGGGCTGCCAGAGCGGCGTCCCAAGCTCCCTCGAGCACCCTGGGGCCGCGCCATTCTTCAGGGCCCCTGGGGTACCTTAGGGACCTGGATCGGGAAGAAAGGGGACAAGAGTGGCCTCGGCTCTCCTGGGGCTGTCTTGCAGTGTAGTGTGTTCCTCCACCAGAATCCACCTGTCCGGCTCGCGCGCCCGCTTGTCTCACAGGCCGTTGGGAGCGCCGGCCTCGGGTGCACAGAGTTGAGGGGTGTGGTGTGTGTGCACATGTTCGCGTACGTCTGCAAACGCTTCCTTGGGTCTTCCTGGTATCTTGTAGGTGTGTTTTCCCATGAGTGAGAGAAAAAGATGCGAACTCGCGGCTAACTTCAGGTCAGCTTGTTCGTCAAAGGCGAATGTCAGTAGTCGGTTGGTCCGGTGGGTCTCTCCTGCGCATTCGCACCAAGTGAAGTCACGTCCCTTCCCCCATGCAGCCTTCCAGGCCGGGTCCAAGGGCCCAGACTCCAGGTGCCTGAGGCCTGGAGGGCTGAGGTCCTCGAGGTGCGCCCCGGTGCTCTGAGCCTTAAGGCCCAACCTGCCTACCTAGGGTCAGGCTGGGAAACCTAAGTGGGATAGAGAGTCCCTGAGAGCTTCCCCCACATCCATTGCAGGGTAGAGTCCCGACACCGGAGGCTTGGACCTACCGACTTGGCATCTCGCTGCCGACCCTGCCTGGGATCGGATTGGCGGCCGCAGGGGAGGGAGGGATGATGGGACGATGAGGGAGTTGGGTTGGTACAGGATGGAGGTGGAGATGGCAAGAGGGACGAAAAAGAAACAGGGCTGGGCTGGGATGTGGAGATGGATGCGGATGTGGTAGGGATGAAGTTGGGGCTGCCTCGGAGAACGCTGGTTTTTCACCCTGCTATGGGGAGGTGCGTCTGACTGAGGCGTTGCCCCCCCCCAATAAAGCTAATGATGTAGTAATTTAGGAGGGGGGGTGAGAGGCTGGGCAAAAGGAGGCGGGAGAGGAACGCGCGCCCCAAGAGCGAAAGCAAACAGCTGTGGAGGCGCTGCCCGCGGTTCGAGCTTCCCAACAGGTTAGCTATACTGGGATCCACCCGGCATTTCGCAGGAGGGGGGGGAGACAGCGAGAGGGGGAGAGCGCCTCACAAGAGGACAGAGGGAGGGAGGGCAAGAGAGACAGGAGCCAGAGAGCGCACTGCGCGGCTTAAAAGGAGAGACTTACTAATGAATATTTATCCGCCGCTGCTCCTTGCTCCCGGCTTCCCTTACCTTTCCGCAGGTAAGATCTTCCTGCGTCCCAGCCCCGGGCCCTCCTAGCTCCCGGAGTCGGGGCGCCGGGAGCTGTGCGGGAGGGGTCTCGGCAGGCTGGGGTGGGAGCGCGGCTCTGCTCCGCGCTCGCCTTGGGTGCTGGGACGTGCGACCCCGCACGACCGAGACCCGCGAGCGGGGGCCACCTGCGTGGGATGAGTGTGAGTGAGCGTGTAAGAGTGTGTGAGCAAGAGACCGAGGGAGACTGAGCGCCCGCAAGCGCGCGCGCCTGTTTCTGGCGCGCTCTGGGGACACGTTCCGACTTTTCACTCGGACGCCCTGGATTTCTTGCCTTTGCCTTTCTCTGCTTCCCCACCCCCCTTCTCGCCTCCTCCACTTCTCCCACCCCACCCACCCCTACCCCCGGTTGCCGAGACGCTATTGTACGGCTGGCGCGGGCTCCCCCAGGCCGGATCCCGGGTCTCTCATACAAGAGGCGAACAGTTGGGTTTCCAGTGTAAACCCCCACACAAAGGCTGCCCTGCCACCGGGCCCCCTGTCCCCCCTTCCTGTGGGCTTCCATCTTGAGGGGCTGCGGCGCTCTCTTCCTTTCCCTTCCCCCTCGGGACGCCGGGGCTCAGACCAAGAAGCTGAGAGAGATCGGGACTTGGGGGTACAGGGCGGAGCTCCCCGGGAGCCACCCATCAGTCTTCTTGAGCTGGATCCGCGAGCCCGGAGACCCCCGGGGGAGGACGCCCCCTTTCCCCCGCCCCTCCCCCACCACCGTCGCCCGCGGAGGGAGCACCAGGAACCC
>NW_007087380.1:4359-7796 GCF_000164805.1 Carlito syrichta | reverse complement strand
CGCCAGGGCCGGGTGGCTGTAGAGCCCGGAGTGACTTTGCCAGGTCCCCCGCCTCTCCAGCACCCCCTCATCCCACGCCTCCACGGCTGGGAGGCCGGGAACTCCGAGCCCGCGGACTCGGCGCGCAGGGCCCAGCCCCGGCAGCTCGGCTTAAGCCGGGGCAGGCGTTCTAAGCCCTGCTCAGAAGTCAAGAGCAGCAGCGCCGCCGCTCCGCCCGGCCTTTCATGCCGCGGCCGCGGCTTATTCTTGTGCCTCGGCCTCTCCGGGCGCCCTCGGACAAAACCCCCGGAGCCCGGCCGCTCCCTTCCCGCTAAATCCCCTTCGGGGTCAGTGCTCTACCAGCACCGGGCCGCGCGCCTCTCCTGCCAGCCGTGAGGCTCTTAAAGAGCCGCACCCCTCCTCCGCCCTGCGCGCTCCCCCGACCCCCGCCTCCCCGCCCCTCTCCTCCGTCGAGCCCCCCACGCCGACGCCTGAGGTCCCTGCTGCCCCGACCGATGCCTGCGGACTCCTAGCCCCCTCCCCTCGCCTCCTCCCCCGAGCAGCCGGTGGGCCTGGCCTCGAGGCCACAGGGCTGAGTTCTTTCCTCGCCCGGGTCCCCTTTCTCACCAACAGCGCCCACCCCTGCCTCTCCGCCCCTGCTTTTGCCCTTTGGGTGGATCAAGGCCCCAGCACCGCCTTTGCCCGGCTCGGAGATGATCCCTGAAGACTGTCAGTTTAGGCTGGAATGGGGGGGTGATGGGATGGGAAGTGGGGCAGGGCCAGCCAGTGGAGCCAGGGGGGGAGAATGGAAGGGGAGCGGACCAGACGGATGTGGAGGGTTCCGCCATCCCGGAGCTCGCCTGGCCTTCAGGCAGAGGGTGGGGGCTGGCCCCTTCCCACTCCTTCCTAGAGATGGTCACCCTGGAATGGGGCCCTAAGGTTCTCAACCTGACCAGGCCCACTGTGTGTTTGAGGGGTGAAGTGGGCGTGTGTGTTTGGGGGCACCCCAGAAGGCTCTGAGTGTGGATCTGGGAGCAGCCGGCTCTCCAAGCCCAGGGCATTAATTTCCTCAAAAGTAACCCTCAAGGGCCAACGAGCTGACCATGCAAGGAGAGAGTGAGAGGGGACGTTGGGCTCCAGCTGCCCAGGAAAAAAAGGGCATCAGAGGAGAGAGAAGACCAAAAGGGAAGGGGTCTTCTCTTTCTGAGGAAGGAGGCACAATTTCTGATGTTTTAAAAAAAATATTTACTAGCCAATCGTGTCTGCGGCCCCAGCAAGAGAAGGGGAAGCAGGTGATGACTTTGGTTCTCTCCTTCCAGAGCACGCCCTCTCTGCCTGTCTCCCAGGCCTACGCGAGGCCCAGTCTCACAGGGTGGTCCTGCCCCGGGCACATTCTTCAGGCCTCCCCCAGGACTCAAAGCATCCTTGGAGACCAGAGAAGGGATGCCTCTCTTGAGGGCAGGTGCCGGGCGGGCCATGGTACCCTGCCTTCCCTCCCGCCAACTGTCAGCATCTGACTTGGCCGAGTGGACGGTGGAGGCAGTGATGGGGGGCGGGGAGCTGAGCTGCCCACCTATTCTCAAATCCACTCCCCAGCACACCATTCTGGCCGTCAGAAGGGGATCCTTGGGAAGAAGTGTGTGGCCTCCTGGGCAGTGGAGAGCAAAGGAACTTGCGGTGAGAGGAAGATGGAAGACTGGTCCTCCCCTGAGCCTCTGCCCTCTGCCACCCGGTTAGTCCAGATACACTTTTAAGGAACTGGGGTGACTAATTGATTTGCAATTGTCCCTCTTGGGAGAGGCCGGCAGTGCACTCCCTGAGCTAGATCCCGGGGCGGCAAAAGCCCCGCTCGCCCTCACACCACCAATATGGCTCTCAGTTCCCAAGTCTCCAACCCCTGTCTCCTGTGGCTGGGTCACCCCAGCCCGCTAGGCTGGGATTGTGCCCGCCCTCCGGGGCCTGGCAGTGGGAGGTGGCGTGGTTCAAGACCGAGCCAACCTCCCTTGTTTGAGGATGTGGGGGGCGGAGGGGCCTTCAGCAGGCGGCGGGGCTCATTAGGCGGAGCGGGGTGCCGAGAGGTGCGCGCCGCCGGCCCCTGAGGCCGCCTTTGAGCCGTCGGGGCGGCTTCATTAAGCGGCGCTAACAAGGCGTACAAATGCCGGGCCCAGCAGCTTTTTTGCAATGCCGGGGCCTTAGCAGGGCGCCGGACTAATGAGGGTCACTCAAAGGGGCTGATCAAATATTCAAATTTCCCCGCACGCCGGGAACTTTTATGAACGGAGAAAGTTGAGGCAACTGAGCTGTGTTTACTGTCCGGAGCGACAATTGCTTGGAGCGCCGGTCCCCCGAGGCTAAGGCGGGGGGCGGGGTGGCGGTGGTGCGGGGAGGGAGCAGTTGTTGTTGTTGTTGTTTTTCAAAGGAAAGTAATCGGGGTCCTTGAAGGGCTTCGCGCCCTCCCCGCCTGCGCGCTGCCTCCCCTGCGCCCTCCCTGGCCGCCCGCGCCAAGCGCCTCGGTTTGCAGCTTGCGGGGAGGCCCCGACTGCGGGCCACCCGGTCAGCCCCCGCCTCCGGACGTCCTGGGAGCCGGAAGGGGCGTTGCCTCGCAGGACAAACCTTCGCCGGGCTGCCGGGGTCTGCTGTTCAGAGCTGAGTAGGGCCGGGTGGGTGCAGCTGCCCCCAGCCCTCCGGGTCCTCCTCTCTCGGAGGCCTGCAGAGCCGCTGACTCTCTCCGTAACCCGAAGCAAGGGAAGAGTGGGAGGTCCCTCAGGCCTTCTGAGGGATTTGAGACTTCCCAGTGCTGGGGTTGTAGCCGACTTTGGTAAATAAAAGCCCCGGAGGTCCTGGTACCAGGAGAACACTCTCCAGCCGCCACCCCTTCTTTCCCCCAGCACCACCGTCCTTCCGATCTCTGGGGCTGGGACTGAAAAGGGGACGGTGGCAGCAACTTGTTATGGACAGGTTGCTCGGCCTGTACCGGGCGCCAAGTCCCAGACCCCGCAGTCCGAGCGGCCGGAGGGCACAGGAGAGTCCCAGGGGCTCCGCGAGCTGACCTGTTCGCGCTGGCCTCGCCGCTCTGAGGGGCCCGGTGTGCGGGCGCCTTCCACGCGCCACCCCTCCAAGGGTCCCCCGGCTCAACCTCCCAGCCCTCGCGCTGCGCCGCGGCTCGGTCCCCAGACCGGCGAGGAAGACGGCCCGGACCCTGGGACCCGAGGTCCCTCGGTTCCTGTCTCCTCCCCAATACCCAGCGCTTGGGCATTGGGAGGGGAAGCTCGGCCGCCCTTCCCACCCAAGAGCACGCACTCAGCACCTCTAGGCTGAGACCCTGCGGAGCCCGCGGTCCCAACCCCGCCGGGAGCCAGACCGGCCATCCGCGCCGCGGACCGGCCGCCCCGCCTCCCCGCCCGGCTCTCCGGACTCTCAACTTACGGGCTCTAGGCGGTGGGAGGAGTGCTTCGGGC
>NW_007087380.1:2033-3915 GCF_000164805.1 Carlito syrichta | reverse complement strand
CCGGGGCTGACCCGGCGGCGGCGGCGGCGGCGGCGGGGAGAGGCCGGGTCGCCCCCACCCGGAGGTGGGGGTTGCGGGGACTGGGAGGGGACTGACCGGGTTCACCCGCCCGCCCGGCGCCTGGGTCCCGGCTCCGGGGGATGCGGTTTCGGGGTCACGAGCTGCTTTCAAAAAGTTGAACACAATATTCGGAAACCCACCCGTAGGAATTCTCCCCCCACACGCGGCACAATACCCACTCCCCTCCCCTTTTTCATTCCTTCCTCCCCTGCTTCCTCCTCCTGCCCCTTCCCCCTCCCACCCTCCAGCCTATAATCCTTCCCCTACGGGAGAAAGGGACGGGGAAGAAAAGATGAAGTGTCTGTTGTTGGGTCCCAACCTTTGGGCTTTTTCGGGGCCCGCGGTGAACAACCTTCCAGAGCCTCGCCGCAAAGACATATGGGGGGAGAGGACGCCGAAACGGAGCTTGGGGGGCTTTCCCTTGGATGAATATTTTTCTGCCCCGTCACGGGGTTCAGGACCCGCCACCCCACGGCCGCCTCCGGCTGAGCGAGCCAGTGTGGGCCCCTCGCTCAAGCCAGAGCCTCCTCCCCGCCCTAGAGTCTCCAAGGAAAGAAGCTGGCACTTCTGGGCTTACTCTCCTCCGCCGGCCCAGAGGCCTGGCGCTGCGGGAGTCGAGGCCTAAGCAGGGCCTGAGCTCGGGGAGTTTAGGGGCTGGGACGCTGGCAACCCCTGTCACGTTAAGGTTTCCTATTTAAATTCTCTCTCAACCTCTCTTTCTCTCGTCCCTCATTGAGATCACCAAAGTGGTGTGGACACGGCGCCTCGCCCCTAGATCTGCATCGGAATGCAGAAAAGATCTTTAAGGGAAAAAAAAAAGTTTTGAATTCCTCAATGATTTTTTTTCTGGAAAGGCAGCTTAGGATAATTATTTCAGCTTTATTGAGGGCAGATTAGTTGAAGTCTGGGCGCTGCGTTTCAATACGCGTTGTACACGGGCCGACAATGTGGGCATTGTTGGCTACTGTGTGTGAATCCATTCAACATATACACTTTTTAACACCAAACCGAGTCCTGTCTAAATATACACAGTGCTCGGGGAAAGACGTCTCTGACCCCGACAAATCTGCGTAAATCACACTTCCATAGTTACAGAAGCCTCACAAAGGGAGACCCGGCTCGAGATGCTGATTACAGCTTCTTAAAAGCAACATACCTAAGAATAAATACCCATGCCTGGCCTGGGGGCTGCGGTGGCCAGGAGGAGGGAGAAGGGGAGGACCCTCTGCATTCTACAGGCTTGGGGGTGGAGGAGGGATCTGTCCTAGGCTTGTGATAGTACTTTCCCTAGGGAAATTAGACAGTTTTAAAATAAGAGTAATAATAATTATTATTTTACAATAAGAATGAGCAAGCCGTTTTCAGGCTGTATTCACTTCATCTGGGCACCTGGTCTCCAAAGTCTGAGTGCCCTTCTGGGGACAGGTGGGCAGGCCGAGCGCTCCTTCTGGTGTGGGTGGTGTGGGGAGTGGGCATCTGTGGGACTTCCCCGGGGTCCAGAGGGCTCCCAGGCTTCTAGCTCCTGCAGCTTCTCCACAAGAGGCTGGACTCTGGGAGGAAACAAAGAGTGGAGGGTGCCTTTTAAGATGGAAAGAAAGTGTAGTTTGTTATTTGGACCGTTGTTTTAAAATGCAGGGTGATGGGGAATCAAGGCTCCTTGGCTGGGGAGAGAGTGAAGAGAAGGGCAAAGCGATCGATCCAGCGGGAGTAGGGTGGATGTAACCCCTGAGCGCCAACGATGCGAAAGGCCGGAGCCGCCTCCAGCACCCCGGGTCCTGGGCTCAAGCTCCCGGACACCCGACGCCCGCCCCACCTCCCGCCC
>NW_007087380.1:1036-1289 GCF_000164805.1 Carlito syrichta | reverse complement strand
GGAGGAGACGGGCGACATCGAGCGGCTGGGCCGCTTCCTCTGGTCGCTGCCCGTGGCCCCCGGGGCGTGCGAGGCCATCAACAAACACGAGTCGATCCTGCGCGCGCGCGCCGTGGTCGCCTTCCACACGGGCAACTTCCGCGACCTCTACCACATCCTGGAGAACCACAAGTTCACCAAGGAGTCCCACGGCAAGCTGCAGGCCATGTGGCTCGAGGCGCACTACCAGGAGGCCGAGAAGCTGCGCGGCCGC
>NW_007087380.1:0-682 GCF_000164805.1 Carlito syrichta | reverse complement strand
CTTTCCTGCTCTCCCCCCCCCCCCCTTCTGGCTAAGTGGTAAAACCGTCCTTACGTTCTCGGTATTGATTGGCAGGGCTGACAGTGATTGGCAGTGGTTGCCGTGGCAACGCCACAACGACACGCCACAGACCAATAGAAAAGCGAAACAAAATGTTTCAATGCTGCACTCACTGTGGATTTAGGGGAGATATTATGAGGCTGTTGTCATTAGGGCGATTGCTGTGGAATCGCTGAATCTTGACTCGGCGGTGGTTGGCTCTCCCTCTCTCTCTCTCTCCCTCTCCCCGCGTCTCGGGCTCTCTCTCTCTGCGCGCGCGCACCGGGCCGCTCTCCTTCCTCCCTCTCTATGTGGCTGCGCGGCTGTGTGTGTGTGTGGATGCGTGTGGGGTGTGGGTGTCCCTTACGCCCTTCCTCCTCCCCCTCCTCCTCCTCCTGCTCCCCCCTCCTTTCCTTCTCCTCCTCCCCCCTCTCCTCTCCCTCCTCCTGGTCCTCATCGCCCCTCTCCTCCTCTTCCTCCCCTCTCTCTTCCTCTCCCTGAATTTTCTCCTCTCCTCTCAGGTCAGTCCATGGTATTCCGCTCCCCCCTAGACCTCTATTCCTCCCACTTCTTGTTGCCAAACTTCGCCGATTCTCACCACCGCTCCCTACTTCTGGCGAGTAGCGGCGGCGGGAACGGCGCG
>NW_007087379.1:0-823 GCF_000164805.1 Carlito syrichta | reverse complement strand
GCTGAGGTGGAAGGATCGCCGGAGCCCAGCAGGCCGAGGCTGCGGTGGCCGGGAGCGGGCGCTGGGCATCTGAGTGAGACTCCGACTCAAACAATAAAAATAAACACTAAAATAAATAAACATAAGTCGGATCCAGGCAGCAGGACCAGAGCCCGGGCTGGACCCTGGGAGCAGCCGCTGGGATCTGGCGCCTGTCGCTGGCAGCCACGGCAGGACTCAGGCCATAGATCCTGGCCTCGGGGGCTGCTGAAAGCCGTCAGTTGGAGCTGAGGCACCTGCAGAAGACAGCCACTCTCCAAGGGGCTGGCCGGTCTGACACACAGTAACGACGTATGACTTAAGCTTGCGTGCGCTCCGCCGGTCAGGAGCCCGAGAGACCCCACGCCCGGCAGCGCGGCATCCGGTGTGTGTGGCTCCAGAGCCCTGCACGGTGGCGTCATCACTCCTTAGCCAGGAAGGCTTGCAGGGCTCACGCGCCGCGGAAGTGGGGCAGAGAGGAGGCCAGCCTCTGCTCTTCTGTGAGCAGCCTGGTGACCCTGGGGGCCTCCGTGGCCCAGCTGCAGAAGGAGCACCCGGGCGGGTGGGGTCCTTCCAGCACACCTGCGCGGCCACGGGCCAGGCCTCGCGGGGGCTGTGCCCACTGTGCACGGCGTGGCCTCGGGCGGGTGCCCACGTCCTAGCCTGGGCCTGCCCGCCTCTAAACGGGAGGGAGTGAGCGCCCTGCTCTGGGGGCTGTGGCTGGCAGCAAGACGCACGTCCAGGCCCAGCCAGCGCCCGGCAGGCAACAGCACGGGGTATCTGCGGGCCAACACACGGCACCGGC
>NW_007087378.1:0-662 GCF_000164805.1 Carlito syrichta | reverse complement strand
TGGAACTACAGGCGCACACTACCACGCCTGGCTAAGTTTTTGATTTATTGTAGAGATGAGGTCTCACCAAATTGCCCAGGTAGGTCTCAAATCCACCGGCTCAGGCAATTCACTCACCTCACTGAGCCCGGCCAGAATGACCTTTTAGAGGGGGAGGGGCCCTTGTAGTGTTAAGATCCCACACAATCCATCAGCTGCTATCCCTCACTGCCAATTAAAACAGAGAGGCAAGGTTGAGGTGAAAGGATGGATTGAGCCCAGCAGGTTGAGGCTGTGGTGGCCGTGAGTGTGTCATTGCACTCCAGCCTGGGCAACAGAGTGAGACTTCAACTGAAAAAAGAAATAAAAAAGAGGGGCAGAGACTAGGAGAAAAGGGAGTGTTTAATTTTTATAACCAGTCTATAGGGAGACATGTAGGCATCATTGCCAAAAACCTGCTCCCAGCAACACAAATTCATTCCACGATTTATACCTCAAATTCATAGCTCTTCACCCACACTGAGTTTGAAGCCTACATGTAGCTTTAGCGTGACTCAAGATTTACATGCACAGTTTTTGATACGTGACCACTCACATGACACAAAGTCTCCTGGTCATGCTACCATTTTATTTTATTTTATTTTATTTTGAGTTGGAGTCTCACTCTGTCGCCCAGACTGGAG
>NW_007087377.1:0-1148 GCF_000164805.1 Carlito syrichta | reverse complement strand
GGCAATCCACTCACCTCAGCCTCCCAAAGGCGCGGGATTACAGGCTGACCCACCGAGTCCAGCAAGCCAACTGTCTTAATGAGCTGACTTAACTTGCTAGCCAGCTGGTGTCCAGCTGACTTAACTAGTTGACTTAACTTGCTAGCCAGCTGGTTGCCAGCTGACTTAGCTAGCTGACTTAATGAATTTGTCAGCTGGTTAGCCAGCTGACTTAACTAGTTGGTTACATATCAAGCCAGTTGGCTAGCCAGCAGACTTACCCAGCTGACTTTAGCTAGAATGCTTGCTAGCCACCTCTCTTCACTTGCTAGCTTTCTACACAGCCAACAGGCTAGCCAACTGACTTAACTAGCTGACTTGAACAACTATCCTGCTGGCTAGCAAGCTGACTTATGTAGCTAGATACCTACCTAGCCAGCTGGCTAGACAACTGATTAAACTAGCTGACTAAACCAACTAGCCAGTTGGCTAGCCAGCTGACTTAACTTGCTGACATCAATAGTTAGCCATGTAGCTATGTAGCTGACTTAACTAGCTAGCTATCTACCTAGCCAGTTGGCTAGCTAGCTGTCTTAACTAGCTGAATTAACTAGCTAGCCAGCTGGCTAGACAAATGACTTAACTAGCTCGCTACCTAGCTAGCCACCTGGCTAGCCAGCTGACTTAAGTAGCTGACTTAACTAGCAGCTACCTAGCTAGCCAGCTGACTTAAATAGTTAGCTAACTGGTTAGCTGCCTAGTTAGTCATCTGGCTTAAATAGTTAGCCAACTAGATAGCTACCTAGGTAACAAGCTGACTTAAATAGTAAGCTGTCTTGCTAGCTAGCTGACTTAACCAGCTAGATAGCTAGTTAGCTTTATTGTTATCTAACGTGCTAGCTAGGTGACTTAATCATCTGACTTATCTCATTAGCTTATGAGCTGGCTAGGTGACTCATCCAGCTAACTTAACTCATTGACTAGCTAGCTAGCCTACTCAACCAGCTGACTCAACCCATTTGCTAACTAGCTAGCTAGCTGACTCAACCAGCTGACTTAAGCCATTAGCTAACTAGCTAACTACCTGACTTAACCGGCTGACCTAATCATTTAGCTAACTAGCTAGCTGTCTTAACCAGCTGACTAAATTAGAAGCTGACTGAACTAGC
>NW_007087376.1:0-906 GCF_000164805.1 Carlito syrichta | reverse complement strand
GCTCTCTGCGGGGTGACTGGCAGCCTCGGCCCGCTCGGGGCTCAGGCCTCACAGAGCCTCCGAGGGGTCCCGTGGGAGGCGCGCCGGTGCGGCCGGGGTGAGAACAGGTCGGGACGTGCATGGGACGCCCAGGCCTCCGCTTCCCCCCCACGAAGGGTCCTGCTCACCTTCTCTGCGATCACCCGCACCGTGTCCAGCTTGATGACCTTGGAGGGGCTGTCGGTCCTGGTCACACTCCCTGTGGGGGGCGAGGAGTTTATGTCCGCCCGGCCCTGCCCCGCTCAAGAAGCTGCCATGGCTCCCTGTGGCCCTCGAGGGGAATCCTGTCAGCAGGGGTCACCCTTGCTGGCCACAGGCCAGACGCTGCACTCCGCGTGCCCTCTGGCCTCAGCCCCCACCGTCTCCTGAGGAGTGGGATCGCTGGTACCGGCCCATCTGGCGGATGGCGAAACTGAGCCTCAGGGACGAAGGGTCACTTGTGCAGATCACAGAATCAAGAGCGGCAGGACCAGGGGCCACTCACCCGCCCCAGCTCAGTCCTAATCCCGGGCTTTGCTCAGGCTGTGCAAACTCCACGCCCGAGCTCCCATCTGTCTTCTGGGACCAGAGAGGAGAACCGCTTCTTCCCAGAAGCCCTCCTAGATAGTCTGGAGTTTCATGGAGGAGACAGTCTGCTCTAAGGGGACCCGAGGGGAGAGACATGACCCCACCTCTCCCTGTTTTTTGGTAAAATACATTCAATTTGCCCCCTTAACTGTTTTTGGGTGTGAGTCAGGGTCTCACTCCGTCACCCAGGCTGGAGTGCAGTGGCACAGTCACGGCTCACACAGCCTCGAATTCCTGGCCTCAGGCGATCCTCCCACCTCAGCCTCCCAAGTAGCTGGGATTACAGGCATGCGCCACCAT
>NW_007087375.1:0-607 GCF_000164805.1 Carlito syrichta | reverse complement strand
TGCCCCTCCTTCCCCCCCCCCCTACCAGGTGGGGTGGGCCCCTAGCAGTCACTGTCTGTCCCATGCCCTTGACATATAACATGTACTGGCGTGGGCTGTAAGCTTAGCTTCCCACCTATTTGCATCCTCTCCTCAGCTGGGGTCCCCAAGGGCAAGAACCTAAGAGACAATGGCTGAGGGCCCTCTCCCAGGTCTTACTGAGTAGGCCCTTCCCTCTTCGCCCCTCAGGACCTGACGGCACTCTACCATGTGGAACAGCTGCTCTTGGTCACCCATCTTGACTTGTCGCACAATCGTCTCCGAGCCCTTCCGCCTGCCCTGGCTGCCCTACGCTGCCTTGAGGTAAAACACTCATTTCTCAATTGCTGTTTTAGTTGGTTCTTTTCCCGTTCCTCCACCTCAGATTTCTGTTCACTCTACAAAAAGATGCCTAGGACCTCCCCTCCCCTACAGGTGACCACTTGTCTTCCCCTGTCCATCATCCAGCCTGACCCCATGAGCCTTTCTGCGCACTGTAGGCTGATCAGCCTGGACGCCACAGTTGCTGTGCCAGTCCCAGCTGACAGCTGCCTGCTCTACCTCGTGTCTCCCTGTCTTCCCTGCTCTC
>NW_007087374.1:0-753 GCF_000164805.1 Carlito syrichta | reverse complement strand
GAGTCTCATTCTGCCACCCAGACTGGAGTGCAGTGGCCGCCCCCAGCCACCGCAGCCTCGACCTGGTGGGCTCCAGCGATCCTTCCGCCTCAGCCTTCCAAGTAACTGGAACTACAGGTGCGCGCTACCACGCCTGGCTCATTTTCATTTATTGTAGAGATGAGGTCTCGCCAGTTTGCCCAGGTGGGTCTCGAACCTGCGGGCTCAGGCAATCCACCAATTTTCATTTTTTAAGTGGAATATGCCCAGAAGTGGAGTTGCTGGATCATAAGCTAATGTAACTGAGAATTTTCATTTCGGCTTTTGAGAAATAGTTTTAAGTCTTTTTCTATTCTCTCTTAGCCTACATTTTATTATTTATTTATAGCTGTGGGGTACATTTGGGGATTTACTACACAAGTAGGTTGCATGCAGGTGAAGTTCGGGCTTCCAACTGGCCTCTCTCCCCCAACAGTGGGCCAGGTACCTGGTGTGTTGCCATGGGCCCACCTCCCGCCTCCCTCCCTTCACCCTCAGCAGGGCCCAGCATCTGCGGATCCCACCCTTGTGCTAGAGTGACCAGCGATCGGGGCTCGCTTATGGGAACATGCCAGCCTACACTTCAAAGATTTGGTTTTTTTTTTCTTTCTTTCCTTTTTTTTTTTTGAGTTGGAGTCTCACTCCGTCGCCCAGACTGGAGGGCAGTGGCACGCTCCCAGCCACCACAGCCTCCACCTGCTGGACTCCGGTGATCCTTCCGCCTCAGCCTTCCAG
>NW_007087373.1:0-859 GCF_000164805.1 Carlito syrichta | reverse complement strand
GGGGGCAGCAGAGGGGGAATGGACTTGGGGTTAGGAGGGGGAGCTCCCTTCTTTGGCAGCTGAACATGAGGGGACCTGAGGGCAATGCCTTCCCCCTTTGCCCACAGCAGGGGAGGGGGCTTTCCAAGGAGAGGGGTGGCTTAAAATTCCCAAGCCCCAGGAATAAGGGGACAGGGCGAGCGTGCGGGAAGGAACAGCCATGCTGAAAGAAGAGGGAGATTTTAGCGAGAGGGAAGGGGGGGGTCCTCGTGCAAAGGGGCCAGACAGGTATCCCGGGAAGGACAGGAAAGACCGAGGGCGGGAGCGAGGCCGAGGGCTGGGCAGGCAGGTGGAGGCATGATGCGCGGAAGCGAGTGTGCATAGCATCTTCCCTCACCAGGAAGGAGCAGGAGAGGTAAGAAAGTAAGAGCGCGAAGGGCCGCACGAGCTGCCCCTTGATAAGAACAAAACGTCAGGACGGCAGAAAAAGGAACGGGCAGAAAAAGGAACGGTCGTCCAGCCCCAGAGCGTGTGGAATGCGGCGAGCGTGCAAAGAGGCGGCAGCGCTCTCGTCCAGGGACCGGAGACAGAAGGAGCGTGCAGCCAGGCAGGGTGTGCGAGGACTCAGCCAGGGACCGGAAGGGCTTCCAGAGGGCACGGAGTGCTGGGCATGGACTGCGTGGGCAAAGCGAGTGTGCAAGAGCATTCGCAAAAGAATGGGGCATGGAGCTGGGCAGAGCCTGGAAAGCAATGGGAGCAGGGGGCAGGCGCTTGGTCAGGGAGGAGGGCAGGTGCATTTGCGAGAGAAACAGTTCCTGGGAGGCAAGTGTGCAAAAGATGTGACCAAAAGTGACAGTGCAAGGGGGAAAGAGGGAAGGCT
>NW_007087372.1:0-84005 GCF_000164805.1 Carlito syrichta | reverse complement strand
GTACACTCCAGCCTGGGTGACAGAGCAAGACCCGACTCAACAACAGACAGGCTAAACCTGGAGTTGCCCCAGGAACCAGTGACTGTGCCCCCAGGTATATGCTCAAGAGAACTGAAAACATAGGCGCACACAGGAACGCACCCACACGTGTCACAGCAGCATCCTTCACAACAGCCAGAAGGCGGCTCCGACCCAGACGCCCGGCACTGGTGACTGTGTACACAGCGTGAGCCACACAGCAGTGGGGTGCCACGCAGCCGTGAAGGGCCTGAGGCTCTGGTCCAGTCGCCCCAGGTCGTGTCTGGCTGTCTCCTCCAGAAGTAAACGGGCTTGCAGATCGACCCGCCTCAGCAAGTCTGGTGATTCGCGTGACATCCTGTCCCCCAGCAGGAAGCCTCTTGCGAGTTCCTCAAATGGTCACTGCTCAGGGAAGGTCTGGCCTGCCAGTGCCAAGGAGGACACCGAGTCTGTCTGAATCTGCAGCTACCCCAGCCGTCTTGCGTGCCGACACTCGAACCTGCGATTTGCCACCTGTCGCCAGTGGGGCGGCCCCTGCGTGTGGCCTCCCATGGAAAGGACATTCCCGAGGAGGCGCCCCCCACCCTCCCTTGCAGGAGCCTTCCCGCCCATAGGGCTCTGAGTACGCCTTCCGCGTTGGCCCGTCCTCCAGGGTCGGTCCTCACTGTGGCTTCCGACAAGCCTTGGCAGGCGATTTCTGCCTCGACAGCCTTGATCTCGGTTACGCTGCCCTGAGGACACGCCTGGAGTGTGCTGCGTGAAGTGAGCCGTCACAGAGGACGCATGTTGCAGACGCCATGTCACATCCGGCATATTGGAGGCCACAGGGCCGGAGGTGGCTGGCATGGTCTGAGGGAGGGAGGGAGCGGGGCAGTGGCCAAGGGCTGCGGGTCGTTCTGAGTGATGAGGTTCTGAAATCAACTGTGGTGGTGGCAGGACTGCTCTGTGAATATGCTAACGTCATGGAAGTGAGCCCTTTTTTTCTTGAGTCTGAGTCACTCTGTCACCCGGACTGGAGTGCAGTACCGCCATCGTGGCTACTGAAGCCTCCACCTTCTGGGCTCAGGCGATCCTTTAGCCTCAGCCTCTTGAGTAACTGGGACCACAGGCACACGCCACCATGTCACGCTCACTTTTAAGTTTGTTTTTTTTTTTTTTTTTTGTAGAGACGGGGTCTTGCTATGTTGCCCAAGTTCAAACAATCCTCCCACCTTGGCCTCCCAAAGTGCTGGGATTTAGGCATGAGCCGCTGCACCCAGCTGAACTGTACGCTTTGAATGGGTGAGTCATGTGGTATGTGAATTCCATCTCAGTAAAGCTGGGTTTATTTTTTTTTAAGAAAAAGCCCAAAGCAACAGATCATCAGACACAGTTTAGACAGGCCGGACCTGGTGGTTCATGCCTGCAATCCTAGTGCTTTGGGAGGCTGTGGCAGGAGGATTGTCTGAGGCCAGGAGTTTGAGACCAGCCTGGGCAACATAGTGAGACCTCATCTCTACAGAAAATTTAAAAATTAGCCTGGCATGATGGTGCACACCAGTAGTCCCAGCTGGTGAGGCAGGAGGATCACTTGAGCCCAGGAGTTAAAGGCTGCGGTGAACTGCATTCCATCCTGGGTGACAGAGCGAGAACCCTGTTTCTGGGAAAAAAAATCTAAATTAAACACTGTGCATATGGAGCGGGGTCATCAACAGGTTCGGGAGGGCAAAGGAACAGAACTCAAAGATCAAGGACAGTAGAGAAACTAACCAACCCGCAGCATGGAGACAACAGGCAGAACAGGCTGGCGTCGCCAGAGCTGCCACACAGTCTCCATGTGACAGGGTCCCTCGAGGGAAGCAGGAGGGAGCCACAGACGCGGCAGAGAGGGATCGACAGCTGGAACAGCAGTTGTTCCAGCAAACCCCGCAGAACAGACCCAGGGAAAAGTGTGCCAGGGTACCCCATGAGTGCTCAAGCCAGTGACAGAGAACACTGTACTTCCGGGGGTGGAGGCAGGAGCTGGGCAGGCCTGCGCCAGGGGGGCCAGGGTGCTAGTGTGTTGAAAAGACTGCCAGCATAGATGAGTGCACCCAGTGAAAGTACCTTTCAAAAAATGGAGGTGCGGGGCACAGGGGCTCATGTCTGTCATCCCAGCACTTTGGGAGGTGGAGGTGAGAGGATTGCCTGAGCACAGAGGCCAAGGCTGCAGGGACTGTGAGTGTGCCACTGCACTCCAGCCTGGGCAACAGAGTGAGGCCCCGACGGTAAACACAAAAGAAAATGGAAGGCGACACAAAGACTCTTCCAGTCAGACAAACCCTGAGCTCCGGCGTGTCGGCACTGCAGGAAGCGTGAAGGGAAGTTGTGCAGGCAGAGAAAGCAACAAGAGGCAGAAATCCAGACCTGAATCCAGGGAGACAAGCCTTGCAGGGGGGAAATGCAGCACACGTGGGAGCAGATGCCTCTTTCCCAAAATTCAGAAAGACCCAACGGCTTAAAGCAGCAGCGGCAGAAACAGGACAGTTCACCGTGTGCTTTACCGAATGTGTGGAAGTAAACACATCCTGCAGTAACCCAAAGCAGGGCGGGGCGCAGGGAGGGGGGTAAAAGAAACCTCTGTGAGATGAAGTTACACGTGAGGCCATGTGGTTTTTAAAAACGATTAGTCAACTTTGTAGAGCATTGGTATTCTGGTTTTTGTTTTCAGAGATGAGGTCTCTCTCCATCGCCCAGGCTGGAGTGCAGTGGTGCTACTACAGCTCGCTGCAGCCTCGAACTCCTGGACTCAAATGATCCTCATGCCTCGGCCTCCCAAGTAGATGAGCCTACAGGTGGCACCATCATGCCTGGCTGATTTCTAAATTTTCTGTAGGAGACGACGGTCTCACTGTGTTGCCCAGGCTGGTCTCGAACTGCTGGTCTCACGTGATCCTCCTGCCTCAGTCTCCCGAAGTGTTGGCAGCCTTCAGAGTGGTTTTAAATTGACCAACAATTGGGCAGATAGGACAGAGGGCTCCCATTCCCGCTCCCATCCCCCGCCATCCCCCCCACCCACAGAATTTCCTTGGTCATGAACACCTTGTGTTACTGTGGGACATTGTAGCAGCTGGTGAACCAACATCAATACCTATTATCAACCAAGGTCCGTGGCTCAACACGGGCCCGCTCTGAGGGTTGCACTTTCTGTGGGCTGTGGCAAGTGTACAGGGTCATGTATCCACATGACCAAACAAAAGTGTTTCACTGCCCTAAGCCCCCTGTGTCCACCGACCCTCCCTCTGTCAGCCCCTGGCATGTCGTGTCCCTGGAGCAATGTGGGGTACAACTTTCTCAGACGGGCACCTTGGCCTGAGCGATGTGCAAGGAAGTTTCCCCGAGGTGTTGCCACGGCTCGAGAGCTTTTTTCTCCTTACAGCTGAGTCACGTCCCATGGCCCAGACGTTCCACAGTTTGCGTGTCCACTCATCTTTGGAAGAACATCTTGGTGCTTCAAGGTTTTAGCAGTTAAGAATAAAGATGCCATAAACATCCGTGTGCAGGCTTTTGTATGGCAATACATTTTCAACCCCTTTGGGTAAATGAATGCCCAGGAGCACAGTTGCTGGACCACACGGTGAGTAGATGCCCAGCTTTGTGAAGACCTGCCTAGCTGTCTTCCAAAGTGGCTGAACCTTTTTGCTTTCTCATCGGCAATGAATGAGCATTCCTGTTGCCCCACGTCCTTGCCAGCGTTTGCTGTTGTCAGTTTGGGAGATTTCAGGCTACCCAAAGGGTGTGCAGTGGTGTCTCCTTGTCATTTTGCAGTTCCTTGACAGCATGAGATGCCAAGCGTGTCTTCATATGCCTCTTTACTATCTGTATATCTTCTCTGGTGAAGTGTCTGTTCAGGTCTTTTGCCTATTTTTTAATTGGGCTGCTTGTTCTCTTAATGTCGACTTCTAATAGTTTTGGGGGTTGGGTGCAGTGACTCAGGCTTGCAATCCCAGGGCTCTGGGAGGCCGAGGCAGGAGGATTGCTTGAGGCCAAAAGTTCAAGACCGCCTTGGGCAACGTAGCAAGACCCTGTCTCTACAAAAGGAAATTTTAAGATGAGCTGTGTTGACTCATGCCTGTAGTCCCTTCTACTCGGGAGGCTGAGGCAGGAGGATCTCTTTAGCCCAGGAGTTCCAGGCTGCTGTGAGCTATGATTGTACCACTGCATTTCAGCCTGAGCAACAGAGGAAAACCCTGTCTCTAACCATAATAAAAAGGGGGAGGTGAGTTTTAGGTGACTTTTGGATTCCAGTTCTTTACTGGATCTGAGTTCTGCAGCTATCATCTCCCAGTCTGTGATTTTTCTGTTCCTCCTCTTAACAGTGTCTCTTGCAGAGCAAAGGTCTTTAGTTTGAATGAAGTTAAACATCAGGGTTTTTGTTTTCTTTCCTGCATCATGCTTTTGGTGTTGTATCTAACACTCAGGGTTATCCTGATGTTCTGCTGCTATCTTGCAGAGTTTTATAGTGTTGCATTTAGATCTGTGTTGCATTTTGAGCCAAGTCTTGTGAACAGTCCATGTCTAGACTGATTTGTTGGTTTGCATGTGGACGTCCACGCACTTCTCCGTGGAATTGCCTCTGTTCCTTTGTCAAAGTATCACTGACTGTATGTGTGCGGGTCTGTTTACAGACTCTGGATTCTGTTCCACAGGTACAATAAGCCTATTCTTTTGCCAACATGGCCACGGCTTCCTATTAAGTTTTAAAGTTGCACATTGCCTGCCAGTCCTCCGACTTGTCCTTCTTCTGCAGTGATGGTGGGCTATTCTGTGTCTTCCGCCTCTCCGGATGCACTTGAGAGTTGCTGTGCTGACAGCCATAAAACGACTTGCTGGGCTTCTGATTTAGACTGTGCCAGATCTGTAGATCAAGCTGGGAAGAACCGACATCGTAGTTAGCCTTCCTGTCCATGAACATGGGATGCCAACCCTCTTATTCAGGCCTTTGATTTTTCAGTGAGTTGTATCATGTGCCTCGTCCCGCACTGTTTTGTTAGCTCTGTTCCTAAGCTCTTCCTTTTTGGGTGCTGATGTAAGTGGCATTGTGTCTTTTATTTCCAATTCCAACCTCTCATGGCTGGTCTATGGGAACACGACTAACTTTTAATAGTCAACATCCAGCCTGCTGCCTTGCTTTAACAGCTTAATGAATGGTTCCAGGAATACGTCTACTGGTTTTGCCTATTCTCAGGGGTTTTCCTGATAGACAATAACGCCATCTTCCAGCAGAGACGATTCCATCTGTTCCTCCCCATCTCCGTCTCTTTTACTTCCTTGCTGTGACCTGCCGTGTCCCCCAGGATGCAGGCATGACGTGGAGAGACACGGTGAGAGGGAGCGCCCTTGCCTTGCTCTCAATCTCAAGGGAAGAGCCTCTGGTTCCTCCTTGATGAGTGTGGTGCCCACGGTGGGTTTTGAGCAGGGGCTCTTTGCAGTTAAGGAAGTCCCTCTCGCTGAGCTGGCCGGGAGTGCTTGTCCTGGGTTGTGCTGGACACTCTTGGAGTGAGGAGTCTTGTGCAGGACTGTGCTGTCCTCCAGGCCGGGAATGGTCATTGCTGCACATCACCAGCTGTTTTCCTTTGTTCTCGGTGACCGTCCACAGCTACCTGGCCCTCCAGCGTGATAGTGGTGTGCCACGACCTGCAGCTGGAGGTCCACTAGCTCAGCATGTTGTTTCTGTGGCGGGGATGGGGGCGATGCCCTCCCAGCGCCTCACAGATCAGAGCAGGAACCCGGAGCCTGGACACGTATGTTTTTGATTGAGAGAAAACCACATACGACAGAATGCACGGTAGTGGTCGTGTCCAGCTCCGTGAGTTTTGGCGACTGTAAAACCGGTGTGACCACAGCCCAGAGCGAGACCTAGAACATCGTCATCACCTTAGGATGCTCCCTCCTGGCTCCAGGTCAGCGCCTCGCCTCCACCCTGTGCCATTTTCGATCACATGGTTGGTTTCGCTGCCTCGAGAACGTCCTGGAGTTGGAATCTTGCTGCCTTTCCTCTGACTCTTTCACCGGGGTAATGGTTTTGAGATTCTTCCAGACCGTGGTGTGCATGTATTGTTCACTCCTTTTTATCACTGAGTAGTATTCCACTGTAATGATGATAAGATGTTCTCCTGTTTTGTTCCAGAAGCTTTAGAGTTTTAGTGTGTTGGCTGGAAAAGGTACTTTGTTCCTGTAACTCCAGCATTTTGGGAGGCTGGGACAGGAGGATCACCGGAGGCCAGGAGCTCAAGACCAGCCTGGGCAACATAGTGAGACTTCATCTCTAAAATAGGAAAATTAGGGCCGGGGCACAGAGGCTCAAGCCTATAATCTCAGCACTGGGGAGGCCAAGGCGAGAGAATTGCCTGAGCCCAGGGGTTCAAGACCAGCCAGGCAACTTGGTGAGACCTCATCTCTACAACGAATCAAAACGTTAACCAGGCGTGGTGGCTCGCGTCTGTATTCCCAGCTATGAGCCTAGCAGTTGGAGGCTGCAGCGAGGTATAATCGCACCCCGGCATTTCAGCCAGGGTAATAGTTAGACCCTGCCCCCCCACCAAGTAAAAAAGGAAGAAAAGAAAAGAAGAAGAGTTTGAACAACCCCATTCGGGCAGGTTGCACTGGAATTAGGCTTTGTGAGCAGAGTGAGGCCGAAGTCAGAGGTTCACTCCTGCCACTGTTTACCGAAGAGGCCACTCACCTTCCAGTGCCAGCGATGCCTTGTTGTCACTGGTTACCCCTGAAGTCTGGCCCTGCCGAGACACGGCTTCCTCCTGTGTCTCTGTGCCTGGTCTCCCCCAGGCCCCACCGCTCCATCTCCTAGCACTATGGCAAGTCTTGATGTTGGAGACTCGAGGCCACTCTGGTCTTACAGCTGAGTATCTCAACCCTCCTGGGTCTTCACACTTCCTGTTAATTTTAGAATCTGGCTGTCGGTTTCTGGTGTAGAGACTTTGCACACCTCCCTGTAAATTTTTATTTTATTATTTTTAAAAGCACAAACTGGTGATTTATTGCTCAGTGTTTTTTAGCCAACAAAACTCAGTCTCCGTAGAGACTGTCAAAAATGGCCAATGCTGACTATATTTCAAGTCATCATAGCGGAGTATTTGGAAAAGTTTTCAACTAGAAATAATCGTGCCTCAGATAAACCTCCGTGCCTTTGATACAGCCGCTGAGCAAACCTTGTCTGATGTTTTAAAACTCCATAGCCAGTGATGTTGGCATTCGGGTTTATTTTCCAGTTGTTCATGGCTGCCGTTAAGAAATGCAGCATGTTTGTGGGGGGGTTCTGTATCCACAGCCTGGCTGTGTTGCCCAGGCTGGTCTCGAACTGCTGGGCTCAGCAATCTTCACTGGTCCACTTCTCCCAGGGCCTGTGGAAGCAGGATCTCTGTGTAGCAACCGCCACAAACAGGATTTTCACCCCCGACAAAGTCCAGCGCCCTCTGGAGTGCTGCAGTTCCCCGCAAATCCACCAGAGGGGGCCCGAGGCTGTGCCGAGCGGACCCGGGGCAGGGGCTTCGCGGCCGCCTGGAGTCCCCAGGGCTTAGCCTCCCTGCCCACCCCCGCACCTGCCAGAGCAAGTCCCAGAGCCCCAGTCAGACTGACTTCCAGAGCCGAAATGGGCCTGCAGGGGCGGGCGGAGGGGTTCACGCATGGACGAAGTGTGCCTCAACTTTCCTGGGGGGAGAAGAGGCAGGACAGACAGCCCAGAGGACGAGCTGGTGCAGGGGCCAGGCTGTGCAGCTTCCTTCTCCAGGCCCAGGATGTGGCCATGGCCCTCCACACCCACCAGGAGCAGCTGGGGGCCAAGGGTCAGAGGTCAGGGAGGGAGCATGACCCCAGGCTTGGTGCAGTGTGCACTTTGGGTGGCCAGGACGCAGGAGACCTGCAGAGGGAAGAGGCCTGAGAGGAGGAGTCAGCCATGAGGCAGCGTCCCGCCGGACTCCGAGTCCCTGATGCCGGGATGTGCTCTCGGATCCAGTTCATGTAGTCGGGGATGCCGTGTAGACCCCCAGCTGGCAAGGGCAGCCGCGGCCCTCCCCACAGCTCACGATGCTGTCCACCCAGCAGACCAGGGGCCCTTCCAAGTCGTCCTGGGGCAAAGGTGAGGGCTGGGGGCCGAGGGTGGGGACCCCTGTGTTCTGGGCACCCCAGCCTCCACCACCCACCCAGGCTCATATCGTTGGCCAGGGGGGAGCTGCAGCATGCGATGTCCCAGCTTGACTCTGACATGGGGGTCAGAGTCAGGCTAGGACAGCTAAGGGGAGAGAGCGCGGGCGCTGGGGGATGAGGGGGTTGTGCCTGGAGGACGGAGCCAGGAGGCAGCCCTGCGGAGAGAGGGGGGATGGGTGGACCTGCGTGAGCATGTGTGTGTGCAGTGGGTGTGCAGACGGGTGTGTGTGTGTGGCTGTGCATGGGTGCTGGGCACATGCGCCCCCACATGCTTGTCTCTACAACAAATCAAAAAGTTAACCAGGCGTGGTGGCTCGCTCCTAGAGTTCCAGCTTCTGGGAAGACTGAGGTGGAAGGATCGTCTGAGCCCAGTAAGTCGAGGCCATGTTGCCGTGAGCTTGCCACTGCACTCCAGTCTGTGCGACAGAGTGAGGCTCCAACTCAAAAAATAAATAAAATAAAATAAATTAGTCAGACATGGTGGTGCGTGCTTGTAGTCCCAGCTATTTGGGATGCTGAAGTGGGAGGATTATGTGAGCCCAGGCGTTGGAGGCTGCAGTGAGCTATGATCATACCACTGCATTCCAGGCTGGGTGAGAGGGAGACCCCATCATCCCCCACCAAATAAAACAGGAAGAAAAGAAAAGAAGAAGAGTTTGAACAACCCCATTTCAGGCAGATTGCACTGGAATTAGGCTTTGTGTGTGGAGTGAGGCAGAAGCCAGGGGTTCTCTCCTGGCACTGTTTTCTGAAGAGGTGGCCAATCGCCTTCCAGTACCAGTGATGCCCTGTTGTCACTGGTTACCCCCCATCTGTCTGGGCCCTCCAAGACACAGCCTCCTCCCGGGTCTCTGTGCCCGGCCTCCCCCACGCCCCATGGCTCCATCTCGTGGCACTGTGGCAAGCCTCGACGTCAGAGACTCTAGTCCACCGCCTGTTCCAGTGTTATGGTTGAGTTTCTCAGCCCTCCTGGGCCTTCACACTTTCTGTTAATTTTAGAATCCAGTTGTCAAATTCTGGTGTAGAGACCTTGCACACCTTCCTGTAAATTTATTCCTAATGTTTGATGTTTTAAAACTCCATAGCCAGTGATGTTGACATTCAAGTTTATCTTCTAGTTATTCAAGGCTGCCATTGAGAAATGCAGCATTTTTGTGAGTGGGCTCTGTATCTCACGGCCTGGCTATGTTGCCCAAGCTGGTTTCAAACTCCTGGGCCCAGCAATCCTCCGTGGTCCACTTTTCCCAGGGCCTGTGGAAGACTCTGTAGAGTAACTGCCGCAAACAGGGTTTTCACCCCCTGCAGAGTCCAGCGCCCTCCGGAGTCCTGCAGTCCCCTGCATGTCCACCAGAGGGGGCCCCTGGCCTTGCCGAGCGGAGTCCGGGACAGGGACTTTGTGGCCGCTGGTGTCTGGGGCCTCCGCCTCCCCACCCACTCCTGCACCTGCCAGAGTGAGTCCCAGAATCCTGGTTGGACTGACCTCCAGGGCCAGGACAGGGCCTGCAGGGGTGGGTGTAGGGGTTCACGCATGGACAAGGCGCACCTCAGTTTCTCTGGGGGGAAGAAGAGGCAGGACCACCCAGAGAGCGGATTGGGGCGGGACTAGGCTGAGCAGCTTCCTCCTCCAAACCCAGGATGTGGCCGTGGCCCTCCACACCCACCAGGAGCAGCTGGGAGCCAAGGGTCAGAGATCAGGGAGGGAGCTCGACCCCAGGCTGGGTGCAGTGTGCACTTGGCTGTCAGGACCCAGGAGACCAGTAGGAGGAGGAGGTCCCGGGAGGAGGAGCCAGCCAGGAGGGGGAGTCTCGGCCATCAGGACCCCGAGGCCCCGATGCCAGGATGTGCTGGCGGATCCAGCTCAGGTGGGCGGGGATGCTGGTGTGGACCCCCTGGCCAGTCAGGGCAGCCACAGCCCTCACCCCAGCTCATGATGCTAGCCCGCAGCCAGGAACCATCCACTCAGCAGACCAGGGGCCCTCCCGAGTTGTCCTGGGGGCAGAGGAGGTTGGGTGCTGAGGTTGGGACTCTCAGGCTCTGGACACCCTGTCCTCCACCATTCCCAGCCAGGCTCATCTCCTTGGTCACAGGGGAGCTGCAGCAGGAGACACAGGTGCCTCGCTGGCCCTGTGGGGCCAGAGTCAACCGGGACAGCCAAGGGGAGACAGAGAGTGCACTGGGGGACAAGGGGGCTATCCATGGAGGATGGGGGCAGGAGGCAGCCCCATGGAGAGGAAGAAAATGAACGGACCCCTGTGAGCATACGTGCATGTGAGTGTGCACGAGTGCTGTGCACGTGCACCCACCTGTACGCTCTAGCCCTGTCCCCAGAGAAGCGTGGACAGCAGCGACCCCACGCACGGCGGGCAGCACGTCACACCTGGATCTTGGCCCTCAAACCCCTCTAGCCCCTGCAAGGACCTATATCTCTGGAGACATGCGTGACACAAGGGAAACACGCAGCAGCCCTTGACCATCTCGTGCAGTGTACATTCGCAGAGGGGATGGGGCCCAGGACACAGCAGCTGCAGCAGGAGCCCTGTGTCTAAGCAGGGCTAACTTTTACGTCAGATAATTCCTGGGAAAAAGAAAGAAGCAAATTAAAATGAATGGAGTAAGCTGGACGTGGAGCCCAAAGTGAGGACTTTACCTGTACAATATCATTTGTATACCAAACCCTGAACTGTATCCCACATCATTAAAATAATTTTTTTTTAGAAAGCAGGATTTATTGAGAGGACAGAAAAGCTCCCACAGTGGGAGGGGACCCCAGGGGATTGCCAAAATAAAAAATTTTTGACAAAGGAACAAGCCAGAGACATAGGTCCACACAGTTAGAGACAATGAGTAACAGACAGAAAGTGTGAAACGTGAGCAGAGACACCATCTCAGGGATCCTCCCCGAGAGCATCTGGAGGGAGAGCATTGACCTTGTGACATGGGGACCATCCCCAGCAATGACAACCCCAAGTTGTGTGCGCTCAGTGAGAGGCAGGAGGACTCAGGGTCATGTCTGGGACTCTCGCACTCAAAGTGCCTAATCTCCGTGTAATTGCAAGTCGGCACCAGTCAGCCGGGCCTGGGGAGAGTCCGACAGAACCGTGGCCTGAAATCACATCTTGGGTGGGAACCGTCCAGGGTGGACAGAGGCTCGTTTCAGAAAGAGGGAGACAGGAGATGCCCAGAGGCGCCATGGGTCCCACACGCCTATTCCGCTTCCCAGGATGCCCTGGGACGATGATGGATTCAAATGGCACTTGAGAATGATAGGACGATAGTGTGTCACTCATCTGGTGACCTGATGGTCATGGGTAGCACGTGGGAGGGTCCTTCCTGTAAATGGAAACACAGCCCACAGGCCTCGGCGGTGGGGCCTTCTGCACCGGCAGCTTGTGGCTCAGAACAGAGGTTCTGGTTGCAAACCTTCACGTCAGAGGGTCTGTCCTGGGCTAGGGTCCGCTTGTGGTGTGGGGGGTCGGCTTCACTCCTCTGCACGGGGCCACCTAGTCGTTCTGGCACCGCAGTTGGAGAGAATGTTCATGCCCATGGGATTGTCTCGGTGCCCTTGTCAAAATCAGTCAGCCTTGACGTGGGGGTTTCTTCCTGGACTTGCAGTTCTATTCCATAGCTATCTTTTTTCTCCCATAACTTATTTTATTTTTATTTTTTGTAGAGGTGAGATCTTGCCACATTGCCCAGCCTGGTCTCAAACTCCTGGGCTCTCCCGCCTCAGCCTCCCAAAGTGCTAGAATGAGACGTGAGCCACTGTACCCCGTTCACGGATGTCTTTAGGTCCATTCCACGCCATTCTGATTACTATAACTTTGCCGAACATTTTGAAGGCAGAAAGTGTGAGTCCTCCTGCTCTGTTCTTCTTTGCCAATATTGTTCCTACTGTCCAGGCAGCCTGCAATTCTGTATGAACTGAGCACCGGCGTTTCCATTTCTGGAAAGAAGAAAAAAGCCCATTGGAACGCTGCCAGAGAACACTATGCACACACGGCCGTGGGCAGGGTAGCCTCTTTCTAGGCAAAGCCTCCCTCCCTGAGCATGTGGGGTCTCCTGTCCCTCGGGCCCTGCCTTCTGGGTAACACGGCCGCGCTCCCCAGCTCCCAGTGTTCTAAAACATGTACCCAGGGTTTGCTTTAACTGGGCGTAGAAAGACACCCAGAGATGGGGTGTCTTGCCATGAGGGAAGGACTTTATGCTCCCAGGGTCCTGGGAACAAGAGGCCCGGCTGACCACGTGGGGAAGCTGAGGTAGGCCGGGCAGAAGGCAGGGCAGGGATCCTCGGGGCCAGCCTGGGGCAGAGGGTCAGCGTGGCTCATGTTGACCTTGATGTGGACTCAGGTGACCACATGTCAGACATGCGTAGGTTGCCCTGAGGCTGTCCTGAGGCCACATGGGAAGGCTGGGGCGGCAGGGATTGCTGTGTGTCCTGGGACTGAATAGTGAGGACAATCCTAGCATGCCCAAGGTCTGGTCACGTTGGTCTCTTTCCCCCAGGAATTTCTTTATTCAGGACACATGTTTAGAGTGTGTACTGGAGGCTGTTTGCCTGTCACTCTGGTTCTCACACAGACTGCTGTGTCTTGTTGCTGGGGTCTCTAAGCCCCAGCTGCTGGGGGCTCCTGGGGCCCTTTGTCCCCAGCAGTTTGGGGCCTTTTTGGGCAGCATCTCCTTACTTCTTGCTTCCTGCCTAGGTGACCTTGGCTTCTGATGTCCTTCAACAAAGTCACTGGGCTCCGTGAGGAAGTGGCTGCTGCAGGGCCAGGCCAGGAACGACCTCTGCACTCCAGCCTGGGCGAGACCCGGCTCTAAGAAAAAACCACCTTGGCCAGCTGTAGTGGCACACACCTGCAGTCCCAGCACTTTAGGAGGCTGAGGCAGAAGGATCACTTTAGGCCAGGAGCTGGAGGCTTCAATGAACTATGATCACCCACGGCACTCCAGCCTGGGTAACAGAATGAGACCCCGACTCTAAAAAAAAAAGAGAGAGAAACTCCCCACAGAAGAACTCCAAATAACGCAAGGACTCCCCGCTCCGCCTGCACTGCTCACTACCAGGTCCTTCCAGACAGGGCAGCATGAGGTGGGCAAGGAGCAACCCCCCCGTGGAGGACCCGGTCCCTCATCTCCCTAGGGGACCGAGGCCAACTCCACAGGTGGGAAGTGTTCCCTTTCCCCCGTGTTCTTCCCCAGAGCCCAGGGCGCCAGGCCCCCGAGGTGGGAGCAAACCCCCAGGGAGGGGCCCCTGATGCTTGACAGCACCTCCACACTGTGTCCCATCCTCACCCAGAGCCCAGGGAGAAGACAGCCACAGCTCACTGGAATCCCATGCGGGATCCTGCCGCAGAAAGAGGGTGTCGTGGGGGGGAGGTCAAGCAACCGTCATGTGGGTTGACAGGACACCACCACCTGGCCCGCTCCCTGAGAATAGTGAGTCACCAGTGTAGACACGGGACGGGCTGGGGCCTCAGGCTCTCTCTACAATGTTTCTAGGAGCCCAACCCTGTTTTAAAACAACAGGCACACTTCTAAAAAGCGAGACAGAAAGGAACACAGAAGCGCAGTCCCAGACCCAGGCAGCCCCGCGGGGCGGCTCAGGCCTGAGACAACCGCCTCCACCGTGTCGCTGTCCCCCCATTCATTGGTGGGTCCCGAGGTCTCCGCCACAGATCAGATGGGCACCACTGCCCCGCCCAGCCTGAACAGGCCCTGCCCAGCCGTCCTGCGTCTGGCCGGGGCCCGATGCCCCCGCTGGTGAGGGCCTGTGCCGCACAGGGACTTTCCAGGCCACCCCAGACCAGACCGCCAGGCAGGGCTGGAGGGTCCCTCTGGGCCCGCCCGGTCAGGTCTCCCCTTTTAGATGCAGGAAACTGCGGTGCCTGATCACCCACCAGGATATGGCCTCCTGGCTGGGAGCCACTCTCAGAATCATGTGTTGGTGTTGGCTCTGCTGAGCCCTGAGGACTACGCCTGCCCCACTGCCACGGCAAGGCCTGTGACGCTCACGTGCGGTGGGGCCCCTCCTCCCTCGCTGCGGCCACACATCTGGGGAGTGGACTCAGGGGACACAGAACCTGCCTGTCATCTCCACACGGGGGAGGGGAGTCGAAGCCAGGAGTCCCCAGCGCAGGTTACCCATCCCTGATGTCACCTTGTTGGGGGGAGACAGCGTCTTCACGAACCAGGTCCTAAGTCCTGGCCATCAGGGTCCCCATATGAAGGGCTTCACGGCTGCTCCTGCCTGTCCCAGTTCAACCTGCCTCCGGGACTGGGGGTCTCACCTCCCACCTGCCCCTGTCCTGCATCTGGGAGGCAGAAGGACGGCCCCTCAGATGCCCATGTGCTGATCCCCAGAACCTGTGGCTGTGGCCTCCAGGACAAAGGGGACTGCACAGGGGTGATGAGGGTTACAGAGCCCGGGAGGGTGACCATCCTGATGCACCAGGTGACCCGACACGATCCTGAGTTCTTCAGACCAGATAATCTTTCCCAGCTGTGGTCAGGAGGAGAGGCTGTGACAAGAGGAGGTCCTGAAGGGGGCAGCAGCTGACTCTGAAGTGGAGGACGGGGCCAGGAGCCACAGAACATGGCAGTCTCCTGGCTGTGGAAGGACAGGGGAAGAGAGCTCCCCCTACCCTGAGCCTCCAGCAGGAACCAACCAGCCATACCTGGGCATTAGTCAGGCAAGACTGGTGTTGGACTTTTATTTTATTTTATTTATTTTTGATATAGGTCTCGCTATATTGCCTAAGCCAGTCTTTATATGCTTGCCTCAAGCGATCCTCCCACCTCAGCCTCCCAAAGCACTGGGATTGCAGCTGTTAGCCACTCGCTGGGCTCCATGTCAGACTTCTGACCTCTTGAACTGCAAGATAATAAGAGCGTGTTGTTTAGTCCACGAGTCTGTGGTAATTCTTACGGCAGCAGAAGGGAATGAAGGCACCATGGCCGTCTGCAGAGCCCCGTGGGCTTGCTGTCTAGAGAGACTCACCAGGGTCTGCTCCAGAATGCAGGGGCCCTTGAAACTGAAATGTGGAGCCCCTGGGTCTCCAACGAGGACCAATCTCAGACTAGTGTCAGGGCAGCGAGCCAGACTCTTCCTCGTGTACTGCCTGGCCCTGCAACGCCCTTCCATCCAGGTGGAGGCATCCCTTCCTGACCTGGGGCTCCAGTCTTGACCCTCCTTGGCAAAATCAACGCTTGCTGCTGTGAGCTGGGAGTTGGGTTGGGTCTCCTGGGGGCCCAGGGCCCTGAGTGGGAGCCCCTGCCCACCCTGCATCCCCCAGGCCTGGGCGGAAACACCTGCAAGAGATGATGCTGTCTGCCTCAGCGGGGGCGGATTCTTCTGAGGGGGAGAGGGCAGATGGGGCCTGGCACTACCTCCCGCCCCTCCCCAACAGGAAGTGGCCCAACCCCATCCTGACTTGACTCGGTCTCCTCGATGAGATGCTGACACTCACAGGCACACGTGGGTGGCCTCACCAGGCCACAGGACGCCTCGTGGCTGCTCTGGAGCAGCCCCTGGGGAGGCTCAGCACTGGCCATGCCTGTGGGACCCCAGTCCTGGATGCTCCCTGCCCTGCCCTCCCAAGAGGGACCCTGTAGTGGCTTCTGCCTCCAGCCACCGGGAAAGATCCGATGGGTCACTCCCAGCGGGGCCAACCTGATCAGGAGCCCCTTCTGGTGCTAGGGACTCCAGGGGCCTGGTGTGGGCAGGGCTGTGACGCCACAGGCTAGGCAGGTGGGAGTGGGAAGGAGGGTGGGGCGGGTCCGTGGCTCCTCTACCTGCTCTGTCCTCCCTCCAAGGCCTCCTAGCCATGGGCTGACCTAGGCGGTGGGTTGCCCTCCCAGCCCCGTCTCCCCACGCTCCAGAAAGACCTATGCAGTGGGTGGACACCCCCAGGCACCGGGCTCTGAGGGCGAGAGGGCCTACTGGGAGGAGGCGCCAATGTGACTGGAAGGGGCCTGACTCCTGCTGTGGCCAGGCTCACCCTTCACGATGTGCACAGGGAATGACCATGCCCTGGCTTCTGCCCAGGGGCAACACTGGAAAGCATCACTCACACTGCCCATGGAGGCAGGACCCCAGGCCCAGCCCAGGAGTGACCCCAGCGCCTGGGTTCTGCCACCCCTGGGGTCGGGACAGGCTCACAGCCAAAGCTGGACAGGCACAGGGTGTCAGACAGGCTGGGTGCTTCCTACCGGATCCTGGAGCCCAGCTGGAAACCTCCACTGGGGACAGCTTGGTGCTGAGGACACCCCACCAGCATTCATTCTTTCACTCACTCATTCAACTCCTTCCACTAAAAACCATCGGTGGGATAGAGCGTCACTGTCTTCAGGCTCCTGATGGACAGGTCTGGGACAGCATCGCCTCCCAAACCACCCCCCACAGTGCGGCTACGAAGGGGCAGAAGCCTCCCAACTCTGAGCCCTGAGTGCCGCCGGCTTATGCATCCTGGTCGCTCTCAGGGGCGAGTCTCCGGACGCCTCAGATGTGCATGTCTTCGGGAACTGGGGGCTGGGGGCTCCCATTGACTTGTTCCCAGCTGGACAAGAAGGGCGTGCATGTTCTGCTGCTGAGCTGCCAGGCCCGGACGCTGCGTGGTGGCCCGGACGCCCTGGAGGCCACTCCTGGCGGGACCCTAGGACTTGACCCTCCCGCGCCTCCGTGGGGCCGCCACGTGGGGAGCCGGCTGTGGGCGGGGCATCCCGAGTAGGCCCTGATTGGCCCAGAGCTAGCCAATCAGAGCACTCACATCCTCACACGCTTGGGCCTGTGTTACGGGCCCTGAGTCAACGAGAGTCTTCCTTGGAGGACGGGGGTGGGGGGCGCAGCTCCTGGCTCAGCGCAGGCCGCCTCTGAGCTGTGTGTCCCTGCCCCGTCCCCAGCCCTGGAGTTCCCTCTCTGTCCCTGCCCCACCCTCGCCACCTGGGCTCCAGAGGGTCCCATCTCCTGAGTCTCGTTCATGGGACCAGAACGGGCGCTGGGGACTCTGAGGAGTCTGTTGAGAGAGCGAGAGGGGAGAGGGGTTGCTGAGCCAGAGGGGTCAGGGACTCCCTGCCGCCCCCGGGATGCTGCTGGGAGTCGGGGTGAAGACGCCCTGGAGTGGGCCCAGAGCCAGCGCGAGCCAGGCAGGCCGGCAGGTGAGAGCAGGGCAAGGCAGGCCTGGAGCAAGAGGGCTGCAGGGGGCGAGTGCCAGGCACAGGGGGCCGGAAGCTCGGAAGCCAGGAGGGAGCTGAAGCAGCCAGGGGGAGTGGGCGGCGGGGTGAATGGACTGGCAGGGACAGCTCTGGAAGGGGGGGCAGGGTGTGATCCTGGGGAGGAGCGTCCATTAGAGACTGGGGGTCTCCTGCCTTTCCCCCCACTTCTGTCTGCTCCTCCCTCTGCGGATGGAGCTCAGATCCCAGCTATGTGTCTAGGGACAGAAGCTGGGGGAGCCTGGACCCCAGGTGGGTTCCTCTCCCGAGCGGGACCTGGAGAGGGGAGGAGGCCACAGCCCAAGGCTGTGCTCTGTGGCTCCAGGATGCTGCTTATAGCCCATGGCTGGTCCCGCTCTGCCTGGACCTGAATGACAGCCAGGTGTCCCAGCCTCACCAGGCTGGGCCCCACTGCTCAGGACAGGGGATCTACCCCGGGTCACCTGAGGCCTGGGGGGCCTGGATGCCCCCAGCAACCTCTGCCATCTGGTCCCTCTGCCTTCTTCCCACAGGTATCTCCCTCGGGGTTCTGCAACCAGGTACTTCCTAACGGAGGTGTGGGGAGAGGGCAGATGAGGCCCAGCAGGACCCGGAGGTGACACTGTCCTTCATGGGGGGGCATGTCTAGGGCTGGGGGCCACACAGGCACACATATTTTGGTGCCATGAGGCCTCCCCTGGGCTGTCCTCCCCTTTCCATTGCAGTGAGTTTGCGTCTTGTGGGAAGCTGCTTTGAGGTTGTGAAAACGTGTCTTGTCGCTCCCCAGACTCCACCCCATGGTCCCATCATCCACAGCGGCTCGTCTGAGCTGGCCCTTGTGGTCACCAGCTGGTGTGTCCTCCCCGCCCCTCAGCAGGGACTCCATGGTGGGAGGACAACCCATCATCCACACCTGTCTGTCTGCATGCCTGTGTCCATGTGATCCTGGGACTGCACTCCACAGCAATCTCTATTCTGATGCTCGAGTCATCCCAGCTGTGGCCAGCAGGAGCCCCTTCAAGCTGATTTCTGTGTCTTAACTTTTTTAACCTTTGAGTCGGGGACGCTCTGTCGCCCAGGCTGGAGTGCGGTGGCACAATCATGGCTCACAGCAGCCTCAACTTCCTGGGCTCAGATGATCCTTCTGCCTCAAATTCCTGAGTAGCTGAGACTATAGGCACAACCCCACAACTATTTTTTAAGTTTTTTGTAAAGACGAGGTCTTGCTATGTTGCCCAGGCTGGTCTCGAGCTCCTGGGCTCAAGCAATCCTCCTGCCACGACCTCTCAAAGTGCCAGAATTACAGGTGTGAGCCATCGTGCCCAGCTTAACTTGCTAAAATTTTGAGATGAAATTCACATGCGATGAAATGATCCGTTATAAAGTGCCCAACTCCGTGGCATTCGGCACAGTCACAACGTTGTGTGACCACTGCTGTATCTAGTTCCAGATACATTCACCCACTAAAAGGAGCCCTGGGAGCCAAGCCCTCCTCTTCTGCACCTCTCCCAGCTGTTTTTGGTGTCTCTACCACTCACTGAGTCCCTTCCTAGCCCCCCACCCATTTTTCGGCACCATAAGATGTCCCAGGCACCTAGTGTCTCTGAGGAGCCCTGGGTATGGGTTGGGGAGCTCGGTGCTCAGAGCCCAAGACCTGGGTGCTGGGTCACTCACCTGCTGTTCCTAAGATGCTACTTCTCTTGCACCCATGGCACTGCTGGGGGGAGTACAGCCGATGGGTGGGAGCTGGGGATGTGAGTGAACATCCCCAAGAAGCGGGGAGGGGTTAGTTAGGAAGGCTTCCTGGAGGAAGGGCCCTCCAATGCCCCACCATTTGGCTTAGGGTGTGGCTGGCCCCAGGTTTCAGAGGCAGAAGGTCAGATTGTAGGAGGCCATGCTGCCCTGGCCTGTTCATGGCCGTGGCAGGCCAACCTCCGTCTGCAGCGGGTGCATGTGTATGGAAGGTGGGTGCTCATAGCCACCCACTGCTTCTCTGGGTGTCCAAAGTGGGCGGGGGCTGTCTGGACGCCCAGGCCTGTACAGGGTAGGAGGCAGCGCAGTGGCCTCCACTCAGCCTTTGACTCAACCCTAGACCTGGGAATGCCGTGCCTGTGTCCCCTTCAGTAAAAGAGCAGAACACCATTACCACCTGTCCACCAGCTGCAGCCCCAGGGTTCAGAGAGCATTCCTGGCCGCCACACTGGTTGGCACTGGCCTCACTGGTGTGAGGTTTATTTGGTTTTTTGTTTTTTTTTTTTTTTTTGAGTTGGAGTCTCACTCTGTCGCCCAGACTTGGAGTGCAGTGGCCGCTCCCGGCCACCGCAGCCTCGACCTGCTGGGCTCCGGCGATCCTTCCACCTCAGCCTTCCAAGTAGCTGGAACTACAGGTGCGCGCTACCACACCTGGCTGATTTTTTGATTTGTTGTAGAGATGAGGTCTCGCCAAGTTGCCCAGGTGGTGAGGTTTCTGCAGGTCTTTGCCTGCCTCTGGGGGCAGGAAGCTCCCCTCTCCCCACTGCCTGTCACCTCTTCTCCTGGAACTGAAACCTAAGCTCCACCTCCTGACCAGCCCCTCTGGGTCTCAGGTATGTCACTGGCTTCCAGCTGGGGGAGCTGGCAGGACTCCTATGGTCCCTGAGTGGGGGGTGCCACCCAGGACTTGGCCCCCATACCCAGAGCAGCTGCTTCTGCACCTCAAGCTGAGAGAGCTGGACACAGACCCGGGCAGGAGTGGGTCTGGGCAGGCTCCACGCTGACCTCCGGCTTCTGCAGCAGGCCACTTCCAGGGTGATGCTCCCACCCTGTCCACTCTCCCTTCCCAAGGTCCCCGAACTCCTTCAACTACCAGGTCCATCTGGGAGAGCTGGCCATCATGTGGTCCCCCTGCTTCTCCACTGTGAGGCAGGTCATCCTCTACTCCAGCCCCCCAGGACCACCCGGGTCCAGTGGGGACTTTGTCCTGGTGCAGCTGAGCACCCTCGTGGCCCTCACCAGCTGGGTCCTGCCTGTTGGCCTCCCTGAGGCCTCTGCTGACTTCTACCCCTCTGTCCCGGGACTCGGTGCTGGGTAACCAGCTGGGGCTATATGCAGGAGGGAGGTGAGGACCGCCCCATGGGGGCACAGGGATGGCGGAAGACAAGGGCCGCCAAGCAGCGCAGGGAGCAAGGGGACCTCATGCTGCCACCACCCGCCTCTGGCAGCCTTGACACCCAAGGCAAGCCTGCCCCATCTTAAAAGTCTACTGTGGAATCCATACCAAGGGCCAGACATCTGATTCCAAGCAATGTGCCCAGGTCATGGTCACCACGGGCAGGACTTGTATCTGAGTAAGGGTCCCCTCCATACAGAGCAAGAGCTGATGCCTGCCCCTCCTTCCCAGAGCCTCTGCCACCCCCATACCACCTACAGGAGGTGGCAGTCTCTATAGTGGACACAAAGACCTACAGCCAGGACTATCCCAGCCCAGAGGGCAGTACCATTCAGCCGGACATGTTGTGTGCCCAGGACCCCAGGGACGCCTGCCAGGTGAGTCAACCCGTCATGGAGGAAGGGGGCACCCAGAGCCCGGGGAGGGCTCCCCAGCCCTCACTCTCCTCTGCCCCCAGGACAGCTCCAGAGGGCCCCTGGTCTGCCAGGTGGATGGCTCCTGGCTTCAGACTGGCATCATGAGCTGGGGCAAGGGCTGTGGCCATCCTGACCGGCTGGGGGTCAATACCCGTGTCACTGGCTACGCGGGCTGGATCCGCCAGCATCGTGGGACTCAAGGTCTGGATGGCCGGGGCTCCCCCATCCTGGCTGGCTTATTCCTCCCAGGCCTCCTCCTCCTGCTAGTCTCCTGTGTTCTGACAGCCAATTGCCAGCTGCAAGTCTGGGGTCGTGCTCCCTCCCCAACCTCTGACCCCTGATGCTGACGGCAGGAATCCATTTCTTAAATAAGTTAGTATTTATTCTGTTTTGCTCCCTCCCCTTTCCCTTGACTTGAGAAGCTGAGTTTTCTGCATCAGATTATTGCAACATTTAACCTGAATTTATAAAACGGATGAAATGAACAAAGGATGTCAACTGAAGCCTCGCAGCCAAAGCCCCCCAGATGGGTAGGCACCCCACCAGCACTGAGGCCAGGAGTCTTATTGCACGGGTCCCAACTCCCTGGTGACCTGGCCATGTCTTGGAGAGTCACTGTGATGTTTCTGGGAATACCCAAGTGGAAGGGGCCAGGGAGTGGTGTGGAGGGGAGCATGGTGAGGGTGTGACAGACGGACATAAACTCAGACAGTGAGCGAAGGTGACCCTTGGCCGCGGTGGCCTAGGGGACTGCACCTGCTGCTGGCAAGGGCACAGGGCCCCCAAGCATGTGCTCCCCAGAAAAGTGAGTGGACAGTGAGGATGGAGCTCAGGTGCTCCTCCCGTGCCGTGGGCTCTGGTCTTTGTTCCACAAGGGCAGCCTGTCTCGGGACAGGACTGCTAACCCAACTGCCGCCCAGCCTTGGAGGGCAGTGGCAACACTTGGAAGAACCCAAACCGAATCCATATGGTGGAGGTTTGCATGGCCCTGGAGTGTCTTCCTGCTTTATCTGGCAGGGCCTCTCCCTGGGCTGATGTCCTCCCGGGGCCCCTCTGCCCACAGTGGGACCCGACCCAGGGCCTACACACAGCCCTGCCTGGGACCACCACCCCACCAGGGACCCCAGACCCCAGTGCCAAGCCCGGTGTGCACTGAGTTCCAGGCTACACAGGCTCATCTGTGTTGTCCGCAGGGGCAGGGGCAGCTGGAGAGGACCCTGGTCTCTTCAGGGGGCTCTGGGGGACTGTGAGGTACACCCCCTGCCTCTTATCTTCGGGGTCACCAGAGGGCACGGGAGGCTCTGGTTCTTGGGATTCCAGAGGCGCTGATGCCCCCAAGGAGGAAGCTCTGGGCTCTGGGGTCAGGTTATGGCCACTGTCCAAGAAGGGATCCCCAGCAGGGCCCCCGAGATCAAGTGGCTCAAAAGCAAAGCTGGGGATGGTCAGGTGCTCTGCCCGGCAGGAAGCCTGGGCCCAGTGCTCCCCCTTGGCCATGGGGTCGCCTCCCACACCCAGGCCTTCCGTGGGCTCCAGGAAGTCCCTGTGGGGGGCCTCACAGGATGGGGTTCTGCGTCGCAGGGTGGTGCTGCCGTTCTCTGTGGCGGGGGGCCGCGTGGCACCCTCATCCTCTGCAGGGGGGTCCACAGAGATGCAGGGAGGGCTCATCTTCTTCTTTCTGCGAGCGCCCAGGGCCGGCTCGGCCTCTGGGCCCCAGGCCTTCACCTCCCCAGACTCCCCGCCGCCCAGCTCTGCTGAGGGCCACCGCGGCACCTCTGCCAGGCCTGGCTTGTCTAGGAAGCCCTGGGCATCCACACTGTAGAAACTGTGAAGGTCCCGCTCGCCACCATGGGCCGTGGGGGAGCCCTCGGGGCCGCGGGACTCGGCTGGGGGCTGCCAGGGGGGCGCCGAGCTGGTGATGTGGCTGACCTCCTCGTCGGCTGGGTCTGAGACCTCGGTGTCATCTCCGCCGGGGGCTGCCAGCTGGCTGGAGATGCAGCGCTGCCCGAAAGTGTGCCTCCGGGTGCGGACGCCGGCGGGCCGTGGGGAGCATGATAGGGACCGCAGAGAGCCCCTCAGGAACGCCAGCCTTGCCGGGGACTTCTCCACAGGCTCCCCAGACTCTGGGGCGCCATCCCCAGGGCCATCCACCTGCCCTTCCAGAGAATCAGTGCGCATGGCCTCCTGTACAGGCATGGGGTCATGGTGAGGCTAAGACCCCAGGGGAGGCTGGCCAGCAGCCAGGGCTGGGAACTCCCCATACAGATCCTGGGAGTGGGCATGTCCCTGACCCTCCAAGGCTGGGAGCTGCTGGGGCGGATGGTTGCGGACCCTCAGGCCAACCCTGACCGGAGGTTCCCGGGGCACACGCCTGCGCCCACTCTGGGTGAGCAGCAATCGAGGGGAGCCCTGGGAGGTCTGAGTACCTGCGGGCAGAGACTGCTGTGGGCCCTGGAAGCCCCTGAGGGCACCTCCCCACCCACGAATGCTGGCAGCCCAGCCAAGCACCCCAAGGATGGGATTCTTTCACAGCACCCTAGAGGGCGGAGGGCTCTTGCGCCCGGGAGCTGGGGTGGGGCAGCAGCAGCAGGTGGGTGAGACCAGGTGGTCTGAGCACAAGCCAGGACCAGAGGGACCAGCACTCTGGTCACGGTGGGGCCTGAGGCTGGGGCCTGAGGAGATCAGGTGCTCTGTGGTCAGGGGTTCATGCCCTAAGTGCCCACCTGGGCTCTGCACCCCAAGATCCACTAAGCAGCAGAGAGAAAACTCCGGAGGCCCAAGGACACAGCCCTCCCTCCTGGGCCTCAGCCTTGGTCATTCTTTAAAAGAGAAGGAAGCCCTCAAGCCCCCAGGGCCTCAGCTGCAGGGCAGGGGCTTCTCCTACCTGTCTGCAGAGCAGTCGGCTGAAGCTGGGGGAGCGTGGCATGCCCCGAGGGGAGAGGACATGGAGGGTGTCGCTGCCCCTGGCAGGGGAGGACGCGGCTGACGGGGCCTGGAGGGAGGCGCAGGACTCCACAGGCGGAGAGTGAGCAGAGACCACGGAGCCTGAGTCAGGGAAGCGCCTGAGAATGGAGGCCTGTGGCCCCACCCATGCCCTCCCTCCCAGCCCCTGCTGTCCCACCATCCACGTCCACCCTCCCGTTCGCCCCACCCTCCAGCTGGCCCTGCTGGGAGTCGTACTTGAGGGGCTGCCATGCCCATAGGTCTCCATCTCCACCTCCTGCAGAGGAACAGGGCGGGGGGCCGAGGCAGGCACCACGGGCCGGAACATGTAGCTGTCGTTGGGCAGCGAGAACATCCTGGACACCGACACCTTGCGCGCCACCAGGAGGTTTGGGGCATCCGGGCTCTCCTGGGGGGAGGGGGGCCCATCTGTGTCAGCCTGGTGGCCGCCTCTGGGGCCCCTGACCGGGGACCCCGGCGCCATCTCCAGCTCGAGCTCGGCGTCCATGTCTGCATCCTCACGGGCCTCCTTGTTGCTCTCTTCCAGGTGCTTCATGAGCACGGCCACCACCACGTTGACGAGCACAAACTGTGCTACCAGCACGAAGGTCACGAAGTAGACAGGCGACAGTGCCGGCAGGTAGCTGAGGCAGTGCTTGTCTTCGCGGGCACACTCACGCAGAGTGTCCTGCAGGATGGTAGCACCTCAGGGCTGGTTGTCGTCCTCCCACCTTTTCCCTGCCCAGACCCTTGAAGCCACATACCCTGGGGGCTGCCCACACAGGGGCCGCCTCTCTGGCTTTTCTCCCCACCTGGGGCAGATCACAGTGGGTACCTTCATGATTCCATTCCAGTTGTCCCCAGTAGACACACGAAACAGTGTGAGAAAGGCCATGCCGAAGTTGGTAAAGGTGGCATGCCTGCTCAGGCCCTCACACGGGTTGTCCTCACTGCATTCTGTAGGGAGGGAGGCCTGGTCAGGTGCCTGCCCCATGTGGAGCAGACAGCGCACACACCCGGCCTCTGCGAGGCTCCTGGGGACACGGCGGCAGGGACAGCTGAGCCAGACGGAACAAGGCCTGGGAAGTTGGACTCGCCCAGCAGAGGCTGCACGTATGATCCCAAGTGCTCGTCTGTCCCAGTGTCACAAGCCTGGAAACACGTCTCTGTGTGTGACATGTCTGTGTATGTGGGTGCTTGTGTGGAGCCTGCTGTGTTGGCCTCATGTGGCGAAGGGCCACAGCAGGGCTGGATCGGGGCACTCAGGAAGCTTGCGGTCCTGCCTGGGCCCTGAACTGTCTGCAAACGTGTGCCTTCGAGTGAACGGGCAGACAGTCGCCTCCCTGGACCCCGCATCTCCCAGGGGCAGGTGCGCCAACCACTCACCAAGTCTCCCAAACAGCTCCACTCCCAGGGCAGCATAGATAAAAAACAGGAGCATGAAAAGAAGGCCAAGGTTCCCTACCTACACGAGAAAGAAGCAGAGCAGGGTCAGGATGGGGTGAGGCAGCCACAGCCCCGTCCTGCAGGGCACTTGGTGCCACCTGGCCACTCTGTCCCCAGTGCTCCTGCCAGGCAAGGTGGGAGCAAGTTCCAAAGCCAGCTGGGACCCTGTTCCTAAGCCTCATGTACTTCCTGGCCTACAGTCGCCTGTGGCCCTTGTGTGTCTGGCGCCCTTCCCAAGTCAGCCCTTCCTGGCCTGCCCCCACCCACCTTGACTCCTCAGGCCTGCCCTACACCCCTGGACCCCACACATCGTCTAGCAGGTTCTCCTGCTCCCCAGTGACTAGGAAGGTCTCCCAGGTGGCTCTGCATACCCTGTGCGGGAGCCACCTCCGGCCCTGGAATCCCACGGTGAGGCAGTGGTGCTCAGCAGGTAGGCCACAGTGCATGTGAGCCATAGCCAGCCCACACCTGACTTCTGCACACACTGCACCCCTCAGGGTGCCCCTGTCTCCCCACCTCCCATGCCCTGACCCGGGCTGCTCCCTGCCCACCAAGACATTATCACTGGGGCATGGCCAGGCCCAGCCTCCCTCCCTGTGCCTGCTCCAGACAGCTGAGCACCAGACAGAGCACCAAGGAGCACTTGGGAATGTTACTTGGCCAGGAATAGGAACGTCGCCCTGGGTGTGGGCAGGATGGTCCCGGTGGGAGACAGAGAGGCCCAGCAGGGACACCCAATGGATGGCACACAGATAGGGTTGGCCAGAAAGGGGGAGGAGCAGGGGCAGGGGCAGCTGTGAGGGCCAGCGGGTGGCTGAGACAGTGGCTGGGCTGGTGCATGGACAGACACTGAGGGTGGGTGGGTGGATCAGGGATGGGTACAGAGGAACTGAGTGGCACAGGATGGGGCAATGCAGTGGGTCTCTTTTAGCTCCAGAGACCAGAAAGAATTTGGTTGGGAGCTGTGGCAGAGGAAGTGGAAGACTGGCCCGAGGAGGACATCTTCATCCTTGGCATGGTCCTTGGCCCAGACACACCCACCTTGGTCATCCTGCTGCCTGCCCTCTGCCCCAAACCCTCCAGCTTTGCAAGACCCCTGCCTCCGGAAATGAAGCAGAGGAGGTAGACAGTCTTGCCTGGAGGACTGAGGCCTGGAGTACAAGTGGCCGTGTCCACCCATCCCAGCTCAGCTACGCCATGCATGGCACATGGCAGGGTCACTAGTGCAGTGACTGCAGGACTGCATGACCAGATGGGTAAGAGAAAGAGGGAAGGGATGGGGATGGAGACCCTCATCCTCTCAGGGCAGCTGTGATGCCCACCCTTGGGTAGGCTGGGTTCCCACCTACCTGGGGCAGGGCTTGAACCACGGTGTCCAGCAGGGCCCGCATGCCTGTGGCCATCTTGAGCAGCTTCAGCACTAGGGCCAGGAGCCAAGGGTCAGCAGAGAGGGACAGGGCCCAGCAGCCCTGGGGACCCTAGATGTCCCATCTCTCACTTCCTCTCCGGGGTTGGGAATCACCACCCTCCACCTGCAGACAGCCCAGGGCTGCCAGGCCAAAGGCAGGCCCAGGAGGGACACGGCCCGGGCTCAGGGCACCTACCGCGGGCAATGCGGAGCACACGCATGATGCGGATGATGGTTGGGTTGATGGGCAGTGCGGCGTTCATCTCGATCTCCTCCAGCGTGATGCCCATGAGTGACAGCAGCACAATGGCCAGGTCCAGCTGGTTCCACCTGTACAGCAGCAGGCTCAGTGCATGGCACCCACCCAGTCCACCCGGCCGCTGGCACAGTCTCCTCTCGGGGTCCCGTGGCTCAGCCTGCCCCTACACTCGGCACCCTTGCCTTGGCAGACCATCAAGAACAAGGGCTGCAGATCTCAGCTGTCCCGCCCAAGAGCAGGAGGTCCCCGGGACTGCTAGGTGGTCCCTGCCCCACACACCTGTCCTTGAAGAACCGCCGGAAACCAAATGCAACCAGCTTCAGCGCCGCCTCAAAGACAAAGACGACGGTGAACACGTAGTTGCAGTACTTGAGGGCCTCGTCCAGCGACTGGGGAAGGAGGGTCAGGCTGGCTGAGGAGGCCCTAGGGCCAGGGCTACCCTTCCCCCTGTTCCCACTTCAGCCCCACATGCCAGCCGCCCAGCCATCTCCCTACATGGCCTGTGAGCGCCCCCACCTGCTTCTGCCCTGCAGCTGTGGTCCCACATCAGCTTAGCCATTCCTCCCTGGGCACCCCCACTCCTCCTCCAGTATGGCATACAGGTGGTGGTCCATAAGTGGCCAGTTGAGTGAATGAATAAAAAGATGTTCCCTCTCCCCATAGTGTCTGCTGGCCCAGCGAAACACCTCCAGGAAGCTGCCCTGAGCCGCCAGCCTGGTTTTCACCCTGCGGCCATCTGGGTGCCCCAGTGACGATCCTGGACATCCCAGCCAACCCCTGTCTTCCACTGACCTCTGGGGCACAGGAACGAGACTCACAGAGCCCAGCGATAGAGCAGCAGGCCTGGGAGGCATTGCCCCATGAATCCTGACACACTTCTAAGGACAAGCCTCAGGTGACAGGAGGACTTGGGCCCTTCCAGCCCGGGCTGCAGCCCGTCCACGGCCACAGCCTTTGACTTCACAACAAATGGCGTTTCTGTAAAGCTGAGTTTATTCCAACTAAAGGCTCTGCTGTCCTGAGACCACACCCTTCCTCTGAAGGGAAACACATCTCTCCTTTAACAAGGTGATGGAGACACACATGGGGTTAGAGTGAAACGACACCCCCCACCTCCGGCCTGCCTGTCTCCCCAGCCCTTTCCTCCTGGTGGGGCGTCCATAGCCAGGTAGGGCAAGCCCCCCAGGGCAGGTGCCTAGAAGCCGCAACTGACTTTAAGAGGACGGTTCTTTGTTCACACGAAGGCTACACATCCCAACAAACCCCAGCAAGGCCTCACAGGCACCGGCCCAGGGCTGTGACCTCCACGCAGCTGCCTGTGGGAGCACCCCATGGTCCCACGGTCCCCTGGCTGGGTCTGGCCAAAGGGAAGGAGCCCACCTTGGGCTGGTTGTAGTGCTCCATTGACATGGTGATGACATTGACACAGATGATGAAGGTGATGAAGAGGTCCAGGTAGTGGCTCGTGCACAGGGAATGGATGGAGCGGCGGGTGGGCGAGTAGTCGGCGTAGTAGGGTCGGCGCTGGGCCTCTGTGGGGAGGGTCGCGGTAAGCACCCCTGCAGCAGGTCCTGCACCCGTGGCACCTGGAGCCCCATCCCCCTCCCGAAGGCCAAGCGTGTGTGGGAGGAGCAGCGGCTCGGAAGTGAGGACGGGGCCGGCTCTGCCTTGAGTGTGCTTGCACGTGGCCAAAGTGGGGGATTCTCTTGGGAGACAGGCCCTGTTTTAGGTAAGATGTGGCTTCCTGGGAGGGAGGCTGGGCCAAGGACCACGCCAGGAAAGCCTGTGTGGGAGTGGGCCTTGGGAGGACGAACCTCCTCAACTCTGAGGTCCCATGCCAGGCAGTTCCCAGGAGTGAATGCGGAGCTGACAGGGCCTCACCACACCCCAGACTCCGACTCCTGGGGCTCCTGGGCTGGGGCAGCCAGGGGCTCAGGCTACGGCCCACCTTGGGCCTCGGAGTGTGACACTGATGATGCAGGACTGGGCGGGGTGGCCTGCCCCCTCCTCCATCTCCAGGTCTGGGCTCTGCAAGGCCCCACAGAGACACAGATGAGAGTACGAGTTGCCTGCTGGTGACCAGCCAGTCCCTCCTGTCCCTGTCCTCCAAGAGGTCACTGGCAACTGCCCATGGTCTAGAGTCTGCCAGATGCTGGCCCATTTGAGGTCAACACCCATGACAGGGAGACAGGCGCCTTCCTGGGGTCACCTCTCCTTGCATGCCCCAGCAAGTTTGTCTGTACTAAATGCTCTGCCTGTAGCACCCCTCACCCAGTGTGGCACTCCTGCAGGTGAGGTGTGAGCTGCTGCTGTACCCTGGGACGGGCCTCGGCCACAGAACCATGCACAGGCAGGGCCCCTGCCCAGGGCCTGGGAGCACAGGTGCTGACAGGAACGCCCCCACCCGGACCTCCGTGCGTCACAGGCCAGCATGCGGTCACGAGAGAGCTCAACTCAGCTCGGGCAGCTAGGGGAAGCTGGCAGCCGGCTGGGCCAGGACAGCATGGAGCACACAGAGCAGCCACAAGCAGGCAGGAGTGTGGGTGGCTCCTCCTAGCCTGAGAATCCCAGCACACAGCAGAGAAGCAGGAAGGCACGCAAGCTGGGCAGAGGAACACGCATGCACACGGGCAGCAACCTGGGCACCAGCAAGTGAGTGCAGCCCCTCCCATGCCACAGACACCCGCCACCTCCAGCCACCAGTGCCCACCCTGTGGAGGACCCCAGAGTGCCTGGAACACCTGCCCTTCCCCGTGCTGTGGCCGCAGAAGCAGGGCCTGAAGCATGCGGGGCGGGGCCAGTACCTGGGTTGGGGGCAGTGCCTGGAAAGACAAGGACATGGTCTGAGTGGCTCGGGCGCGGGCGGGGTTCGGCCGCTGAGGCGGCTCTCCCCAGCACCTCCGCCTGTTTGGGGGATGCACTGGCTCCCCATGGGGTGAGAACTCAGGGTGGGCCTGCCCCTCGGGCATCTCATCTGTCTCCTGCCTGGCGGGCCCCCCAGCTGCCCTCTCCTGCGGCCCCTTCCAGGCCTGGGCCCCGTGCAGGCCCAGGCAAGGCAGCAGCGTGCAGAGCCATTCGGGGAGGCTGGGCTGGGCAGCAGAACTCCAGCTCCCTCTGCACAGCAAGTGCTGGCTGGCGGCTAGAGGGGCTGGCGGACGCGCAGGTACCGACCCGCCACCGCCACCGGGAGCGCCTTACTCCTGCGCCTCCTCTCCAGGCGCCTCAGCCGCTTCTCCTCGCGCCGCCGTGCCTCCTCAGCCTCCTGGTGCTGCCGGCACTTATGGAAGTTCTCGACCACAACACCCACGAACATGTTGAGCACGAAGAAGCTGACGATGAGCAGGAAGGAGATGAAGTACAGCAGCATCCAGGGGTTGTGGTTCTGCACCGGCTGCAGCACAGAGATCGTGGGTCCCCTGCCCGCCCTGCAACGTGCCCTGCCTGGGCCGCCCTGGGCCCCTAGCCTCACAGTGGAGCATCCCGGAAGCTCTCGGAGGCCAAGATGGCCTCTTCGGGGAAGGCCCCTGAGGGGACTCGCTTAACCTGAAGGCCCAGGTCATGGTTGAGGACACCCAAGGTGCCGCCCCAATCCCATGCGCACCTGCTGGTCGATGCCCACAGCGTCCAGCCCGTCGTACATGATGTTCACCCAGCCGTCCTTGGACGACAGCACGAACAGCGACATCAGGGCCTGAGGGACAGAGCCAGGGCCACTGACCGTGAACACTGCCCCCCACCTCCCAGGGGGCTCTGAGACCACTGTCTCCCGCCTGGCACCCACCTGGCCCAGGTTGTCGAAGTTGTACTTGCGCCGCACCCAGCGGTAGTGGGCGGCCCGGCACTCGGCCTTGGTGGAGATGTTCCTGGTGTCGGCACCCTCACAGTAGTAGAACTTCCCCTTGAAGAGCTGACCGGGTGGAGCGGTCACCCAGAAGGCCTGGCCCACGCACCCCATGCCACACAGGGCCACCCGGGGCTCTGGGGCGTGAGAGAGACCTGGGCTGACCCTCCCAAGCCCGCCGTCACTCTGCTCTCGGCCATATCCGGGGAGGGCCAGACCGCTCCGTGGAGGGCAGAGCACGGGCACGCAGGGACCACGCACCTGCACCCCCAGGATGCCGAAGATGATGAAGAAGGCACAGCAGATGAGGACAATGTTCCCGATGGGCCTGAGCGAGGATATCAGTGTCTCCACCACCAGCTTGAGGCCTGGAGCCCGGCTGATGACCCTGGGGCAGACAAGGGGAAGTGCTGATGGGGTCACCTCGGGCAGCAGCCACGACACATGCAACGACCCCAAGCGGGGCTGCAGCGGCCCAGGGCCACAAGGGCTATGACGGGTGGCAGGGTTGGAGGAGGGATGTGCTTCCAGATCCACTCCAGACACCCACGGATGCCCCCGCCCCCACCTCAAAGGCCGCAGGGTCCTCAGCAGGCGCAGCACACGCAGGATGCCCAGGATCTTGGCGCCGCCCGCCGAGGCCATGGCCACAACGATGTCGACCAGGGACACCAGCACTAGCAGCCCGTCCAGCAGGTTCCAGCTGCTCTGCAGGTAGGCATGCTCGCCCGACAGCAGCCCCAGGGCCGCCACCTGCAGAGCAGGCAGTGCTGTGCTCAGGTTTGGGGTGGGGGCTCCTGCAGAGCCAGGGTACAGCCGGGCAGGGCTGCTGGGTGAACAGGGACCCGTGAGGTGGGTGGACAGACCCTGGCCTCCCTCAGTACCTTCACCATCATCTCGGTCACGAAGATGGCTGTGAAGATGTAGTTGGAGACACTGAGGAAGGCCCGCTCCTGCAGGGAGAGGGCAGCGGGGGCTGTGGCCATGCCAGCCCTCCCTGGGGGGCCTTGGTGGGTCCCAGGACCATGAGGGCAGCCGACTCACGGTGCTACCGGGGTCAATGTCAGGTCGCTCCAGGGCAATGGTGATGCAGTTGAGGAAGATGAAGACGAGGACCACGTGATCAAACATCTTGTGTGCGATAATCTTCTGGCAGGAGACTCGGAACCTGGGGTAGGGCAGGTCAGGTGAGAGGTGGGGCCGAGGCAGCATGGAGGGTGGCAAGGACAGGGGTCTGAGGACACCCTGGCAAAGCCTCTGCTTCAGCCGGGTCCCTGTTGTCTTGGAGATGGGATGCCCACCTAGGATGCCCACCACGTGCCTGCCCCATCCAGGGGGCACCCAAGGATGGGGGAGTCCATGGGGAGTCAGCCTGGGGCGGGGATTGGGCCTGTACAGCCGCCCCCGGGCCACCTCACCGGTTCTGCGGGGAGAAGAGGTAGAGGGCCCAGGACTCGCGGTTCCGGCACCACTGGGGCCGGTAGGGCTCCAGCACCTTGTGTAGACGGAAGCAGCAGCTCTGGGAGAAAAGAGTGGATCCTAAGCCCGGTGCCTGTCAGTTGCCCCCAGGTCCTCTGGGTTGAGCCACCCCTGCCGGCCCCTAATCACTCTGCTCCCCGGGGTTTCTAGGAGGTAGTCTGTCCTCACTTGCCTGCCCTCAGGCCTCTAAGATCCAAGTCATTGAGCCTCCCCTTCTCCACCCAGGCAGTGGGGACAACCCATGTTGACAGAGTCCACAGGGCCTCCCTCTCCCCACCACATGGCTGCCCCTCGTGGGAAAGGCTCCACCCTGGACCCCAGGGAGGCGACTCTCGGATGGGAGGCGGCTGAGCCCTGCTAGACTCCTCCCTGCCCAGCCTACCTCCCTTCGCCGCCCGAGTTCCCCAGTGAATGATGGAGTCCCATCTCCAATTCTGCTCCGGGGAACCGGCCCCAGATGGAAGAGGCAAGGGGGCAGCTAGGAGCTTGGGGCCCTGCCACTTACATCCTCCACATCATCGTCTAACTCGGCCGGGTCATCTTTGTGGCTGTCAATGCGCAGGAAGAACTCACTGGGCAGGGCCACAGTTTGTCCATTGCAGTCATGGCACTTGGCAGGCAGGAGGGTGGCTGGCCGTGGGGGCCGTGGGTCCAGGGACTCAGCACGCCGCAGTGGGGTGGCCCGGGGCCTGGGTGTGGCTCTGCCATCCTCAGCCTCATCATCTGTGCTGCCCTTGCCCTCACCGGACAGCAGCGACTCACGCTCCCCGCACTGGCTGCGGCGCTTGAGGCTGGGTGCACGGCCCAGGCTGCTCCAGCTTGAGCGCCGGCTGCTCCAGGCACCACTGGAGCCCCAGGTGGCACAGGGAGAGCTGCGGAGACTGGCCTAGGAGGGGAAGAAAGTGAAGGCCGGTGTAGGCCTGGAGTGTCTGCCCTGGGTGCCCTCATGTGCCCTGGACTCCCAGCCTGGGGGCCTTTCCCCATCAACAACATCACTATTGACACCAACCACTGGCATTTAGGGAGCACCTACTGTGTGCCAACTTGTACACCGACTGCTTGTTGTACAAACAATTCTACAAGGGAGACACTAGGGGGACACTGAGACAGCCATAGACACAGCTGAGGGTTGACGGCCGTGGCTCTGCCTGGACAAGGGCCAGAGGGAAGGCCTGGGTGATCCAAGGGACCAGGACCAATCCTGGGCCAGACGAGACACAGGCTAGTATTCCAGGGAGCTTGCTAGCTCTGTGGCTCCGCAGATGTCACCCCCGGCTGCTGACCTCAGTCTCTGGGGTGGGCCCAAGTCAGTATCATCACTCGCCGATAGCTGCCCCAGAGGCTCAGCTGTGGCTTCTTGGTTATGGACGTGATCACCTCATCTTAACGCTTTCCCGGAACCTGCCCCAGACTCACATCAGCCCTCTCTCCCCTCAGCTCAGGAAGGCTTGTATTGTTCTGGCCCCCTCAGGGGGCCCTTCTCAGAAGTCTGTTTTGGCTGTGTCTGTTGGGGCGGCACTGCCTGGAGTTTGTTTCAGAAGCTGTCCATGAGACGCTGGGATGTACACAGAATCACATGGCCATCCTACACCCTGGCCATCTCTGCCTGCTCCTGAGCCCTTGTTTAGCTTCCTCCTGATGTTCCCCGTACTCTGTGTGTCTTTCCCCAGCTAGACTGTGAAGGCACATGGGAACTTCTACAAATGTCTGTCCACAACAGCCCGGTACAGAACACAAAACATTTGTCTTTCTTGGTCTCTGCACAGGACTAGGGTTTTATGGGGTGTGGCTCATCTTTGGGGAGGGTCAAAAGGAGCTGGGCAGGGGGAAAGGTACCAGAGCCTTCTGGTCCCCCAGCTGAGGGTCCCCGGAGCTGCTGCTGCCGCGTCGTGAGTCCAGAAAGCTGTGAGCCACATCCAGGTTTGGGGAGTTCTTGGGGGTGGGCATGGGCGTGGCTGCTGTGCGCATGATGAGGGGAGGGGGCAGGCTGCCTCGGCCCTCCAAGTGCCCATTAGGGGTCACAGCCAGTGAGCACATCTTCAGCTCTGGGGGGCAGAAGGGAAGCAGGAGTGAGCCCTTGAGCTTCCAAGTTCCCAGGACTGGGGATCTACCACCCACAACTTACCCTGGGGGCCTGGCTGAACCAGGAATGGGCATGCCCCACCCACCAGGACCCCATCCCCATGGTCTGTGCACATACCCGTGGCCTGGAGGTCTCTGAACTTGTCGAAATCCTCCTCAAAGGGGCTGGATGTCTTGTCCTCATCTGTGTCGGATCTGTTGGCATCCCCCTGAGCCCCAAAAGGCACAAGGCAGACATGAGAGCCTCGAGAGTGAGTAATATTCAACCCCAGGACAGAATACTGGGCTGATGTGGGAAGTAGGGCACTGAGGGAAGGACCCAGAGAGCAAGGTCACTGTATGGGACAGGTGGTGGGTGGACAGATCTGGCCTTTTCAAGCCTGTCCAGACAGGACCCCACCCACCATGCTGGGACTCCTGTCTCCTCGGCCTGGAAGCCCCCACCCCCCCGCTCCTGGCCACCTCACCTCTGCCTGGAAGCCCTCCACCAGGATGGCCACCAGCAAGTTGAAGAGCACATAGTTGCCAAAAGTCATCAGAGCCACAAAGTAGAGGGCGGCCCAGGAGGAGGTGGAGGCCATGCCATTGTAGAGGACCACATTCCAGTCCTCCTGGGTCAGGATCTGGAGAGATATTGGGGCGGCATGGGCTGGTCAGTCCAGCCCTGGACAAACCGGCAAGTCCTCAGGACGGAGGCAGCTCTGGACTAGCAAGGAGGCCACATTCTCCTCCCTGGGGACCGGGTTCAGAGCCCCACCACCATGTCGGTTCCTCAGTGGCTCATCCCTCTGCCATTCCAGGGACCCTCAGGCCCTACCTGGAACACAGTCACAATGGCCCATAGCAGGGAGTCAAAGTTCTTCCTGTCAGGGACAGTGTCTCCGGTGTCTGTCTTCAGGCTGAACTTGCAGCCAAAGAGGTGCATGCCCAGGATGCTGGGGGTGGGAGGCAGGGCTGTGCTAAGTGGAGGAGATGGTGGCTTACAACCATCTCTGCTCCATCTGGTTGCCCTGAGCTTTCTGGCTGAGAAGAGACTTCCAACCCCCACAGACAAGCAATTTCTGTTCTATAGGTGAGAAGTCTATGGCCAGAGATGGATGGACACACGGTGGCCACTCTGGCTTTGGGCAGCGGCTGGGACCTGGGACATCTGCCTCTCTCTGGGCTGCAAGAACCCAGCCCACCTGGGCTGCCCACTCTCCAGTCCATCTCAATCCTGAGCCTGGGCCAGCCTGGCACCCAGCAGGAGCTCACCACACCCCAGCTGGAACCTGCCCACCCTCCGCCAGCTCTTCTTTGAGCCAGTGCCTGACTTGCAGCCTGGGGGGTGCTTATCTGCAAATAACCCCATCTGACCCCCCACACACCTAGCACCTGGCACTCAGTAGATGCCCAATCAATGCTGCTGAAATGAAGGCAATAGAGACTGAGTTTCTGCAGCTAGTCCAGGGCAGGTGGTGGGGAAGCGTCCTCCCTGGAGGGCTCCATAACCCGGCCTTTGCCTCCCAGCTGCCCTTGGAGTGAGACAACCCTTAGCCTCACCCACCTGAAAATGAAGATGAAGAGCATAAGCAGCATGCAGAAGGTGGCCACGTTGTCCATGGTCTTCACCAGCACCACTAGCTGGCGCCGCAGTGCTGGCAGGAAGCGCACCAGCTTCAGCACACGCAGCAGCCGGAAGGTGCGCAGCACTGACAGGCCACCATCCGCTTGCCCTACAATCTCCCAGACACTGTGGATGGGCACCAGGGTGAGGGTCGGAGTCCCAATCCCTGACCCCAGGTCCGTCTCATCCTGGAAGCAAGGTCACTAGCCTGGAAGCCATGGTGGCCTGTGCCGCATCCCTTGGATGGGAAGCAGGTTCAGCTGCCTCAAGTGACATGAGGGGGGCTGCAGAAGTCACCCGATCAGCTGTCGTCCCCCCCCCCGGAACGCCTGGCTCTGACCAGGTCAGGGAAGCTCCTGAATTGAGGGTTCTCCTGCCCCAAGCCCTTCATAGCTGCTGGCTTGACTGTTCTCACTCACCCTGCCCTGCCAGGGTGTAAGACCCCTCACTTCTTGGGCTCAGTTCCTGCTGGGGAGAATTTCCCCTAAAATCCACTCGATCCTTTCTGGTTTGACTTCATTGCAGCAAATGCCCCCAGAGGGAGATGTGATTCAGCGTTTTAAACTGGTCTTTCTTGCAGGGCCTGAGCCCTAAACAGCTCAGTCCAGAGGCTGAAAGGCTGGCAGGCGAGCGCTCTGTTCCTGCAGGGAATGGCTCCACTAGGTTCTAGAAGCATCCATCTGATATGCAGCGGATCTAGCAGTATGTACCCAGGAGTGCCCGCAGGGAGGTACTCAAATCCCAGGAAGGGAACTCTTGCCCAGGTCACCAAAACCCGTTCCCAAAGCCTGCCATGAAGTGTTGTCATCAGTGCTTCTTCCTGTGGGTGGGGGTTTGCTCCACGGGTGGGTTTCTGCCTGAACTTCCCAGGCTCCTGAGTGGGCAAGGAACAGGGACCCACCTGATAACTACGATGATGCCATCAAAGATGTTGTAGGGGTTCTGGATGTAGCCCAGTGGGCTGCAGGCTAGCAGCTTCAATAGCATCTCCAGGGCAAACATGCTGGTGAACACGATGTTACTGATCTCCAGGGCATTGGTCAGCTCCTCTGGCTGTGGGCAGAGGTAGGTAGTTGGCTGGGGGATGTTGGGGGCCCTGCTCGTGGCACCACCACTCCTCAGCACTGAGCTCGAAGCAGGTCCAGCTGCATCAAGAACCCAAGGGGCTGGGGTAGGACGCAGCAGTATCTCAGAAAGAGCCTAATCAGTCGCTGTCTACAGAGGACCCTGGGGGCATGCCCTCCAATGGATGCCTGGCCTGGCTGGCTTCCTCCCTTGACTGTCCCTGGCTCCCCCAGGCCCTGCCTGACTGTCCTACTCTCACGTCAAGTTACCAGGCTGCTGGAGGCCCCTACATGCTCCCCAGACCCACAAGTGCGGACTGCCAGGGACAGGGTCCCAGGCGTTTGTGCGAGGCACCCGGGGTGGTCTGTGGGGGTACCGCAGGGGTGCTGTCAGCAGAGGAAGCACCTACCTTGCCTCTGGTGGCCTCACCTACCTTGCCTCTGGTGGCCTCACCCACCCTTCTCATCTGCAGAAGGACCTGAAGGCCTTTCTTCCTGGTACGTGTGGACTCACCTGTGTGTGTGCATACCTGCACGTGTGGGTGTGTCTGCGTGTGGCAGATTTGTGTGTGTTTGTGTCAGTATGTACTGGTAGCTGCCTACATGTGCATGCCTGTACACATGTATGCATGTGCATGTCCACACATGTGGGTGAGCCTTCCATGGGTATGTACTGTGTAATGGGCCCACACATGAACAAACATGTGTGCATGCAGAGGCTCTTCTTGACCAGGGAGGCCCTGGAGTCCATCGCCATCCTTACCATGGGACGAGACAGCAGCCCTGCCTCGGCCTGCCCTGGGCTAACAGTATGTAGGTGCTCTCTAAATAGCTCCACCAGAACAGAACTGCCTCAGGACATGGGCAAACGCAAAGTGAGAGATGACATCAATTTGGCTGGGAAAAGTGGACTTAGCAGGGATGGCAGTAGGAAGTGCTCAGTCCTCTCAGAGGGCGCCTCTTCCTGATGGACCCCAGCAGCCCATCCCCACCCCTGGTGGCCCCAGCCCAGGTGGGAGCTGAGGAGGACTAGCCATGCGTGATCTACAGCACCAAGGGGGCCAGGTGCCAGCCCCACTGGCCTTTTCTGGTCACCTAGGGGAACCTCAGCAGACATGGCCAAGGAGTCTGCGTCATTTAATGTGGGAGCCTTTCTGCAAAAGCTAGGCCAGAGAGGTCCTGAGAAAAACATATTCATGGGTCAAGGTGGCCATGTGAATGTCCTTGGGCCCCTACACCTTGAGGTACCCTCATTCTTGAGGATCTCTGATGGTCTCACCGCCCCCACCCCACAACGAGAGAACCAGTGAGCCACAGTCATGATCCAAGGGGGCCCAAGGGGGAGTCGAGTGTTTGCTGAGTGAGGGATATAAATTTTCATAGCAGACAATGTCCTGGCTCCAAAACCATCCCAGTCCCACCCCATAGGCCCTCTAGAAGGCTGAAATCCTGAGGAAACACACAAGGGATGTGTTCCTGGCTAACAATCATGTCCTGGACCCTTATTCCCAGACTGCCTTACCTGCTCATGGTGTTCCACGCCCATGCTCAGTGTGTTGACAAGAATGGCCATCATGATGCCACGGTTGAAATACTTGCTGTCCACAATGCGGCGCAGCCTGCCGCTGAAGGTGGCCCAGAGACGGCCCCGCCTGCCCAGTTCACCTGAGGCCAATGGCCGTCGTGCTCGCTGCTGTGGACTGCCCGGGCCTGATGCTTCTGCCATAGGGGATGGCTGCATGGGGTCTCGGCGGTCACCGTGCCGCACATCCTGCGTGAACTCATACACCCCGTGGCTGTCTGAGTCTCCGCTGTCTGAGCCACTGAGCTCACCCTCAGGGTCCTCCAAGGCACGGGTGCAGTATGGGCAGCTCTTCAGTTCACAAGTTAGTGTGCCCGCCGGAGGGCTGGGCAGGGGGCAGGGCACGCTCAGGCCCGACAGGTGGCTGGAGGCCCGGCCTAGTCCTGCAGAAGTGCATGGACAGGGTCAGCCCCGCTCAGCCAAGCTGCTGGGGCCCAGGAACCCACATCTACACAAGCGGTGGGGTGAACATGTCTCCTAAAAATATCCACCCAGGTCCTAACTTCCATAACCTGTGAACACAACTCCACATAAAAATAGAGTCTCTGCAGATATAACGAGTTAAGATGAGGCCGTGCTAAAGTTGGGAGAGCTTAACTCATGACTAGTGTCCTCATAAGGAGAACAAAACACACACACACACACACACACACACACACACACACACACAACACGGAGATGACCACTGGAGACTGGAGTGGCAGAGCCCAGGAACCAGGAGAGGTAGGGAGGCCCTCCCCAGAGCCCCCACAGGAACCAGCCCTGCAACACCTTGTTTTGGACTTCTGGTCTCCAGGATGGTGAGAGAGTACACCTCTGCTGTTTTAAGCCACCAGTCTGTGGTACTTTGCTGCAGCAGCCACAGGATGCTAGGACAGCCATGCATGAAGGCACACACCTGGGCACACACCTAAGCACATATATGCATACATTTGAGCACATTCACAGACACCTAGGTCCACACACACTGGGCACATGAACACCTGAGTGCTCATCTGGGCATACTACCCCCCAAAGCTGCACTTCTGCTCACACACAATGTCCTGGCTCCAGAACACACTCACAGGTACAGAGAAGTTTATCCTGGGGCCAGGCTGCCCACAGAAATATAATGCAAGCCACCTTCTGGTAACCACAGCACCCAGGTGAGACTAATGATGATATTCTGTGTAACTCAATTGTGATCAGTCTTATGTGGAATGGACATAAAAATGGCTGATGAGCTGTTCTGCATTGTATTCAGGCTAACCGTTTGGAATTTCGAGGCATCTGACATCCACAGTACATGGTTTGGGTTCCCACGATTCAGGGGCTCCTTGGTCATTTGCATGGCAGCAAAGAGCTAGGAGCATGTACCTATTACACACTCAGTCACACATGCTGGGCACCAGCCCACAAGGACGCGTGGCAGTCAGGCATCCTCACTCACACACAGCTCCACCATGAGGGACACACACGCCCCTGCCTGCTATCTACGTGTTTGCACATAGCCTGGGAGGGCCTCCAAGTCCACACGGAGCCCAACCTTCTGGGGGGCCTGGCATCTCCCAATCAGCTGCCCATCCAAGGTGGGCTAAGATGCAGGAGGACCCCACATCAGCCCCTCTGCTCAACCTTCGATGACTCTTTGACCTTGTCCTCCCCTCTCCTGCTGACCAACCTCAGTCTCCCCACCTAGAAAGAGCCAGCCCCAATGGCCATGAAGGACTCTGCAAGTTCTCCAGGGAAGTGGCCAGGAGTGGCGTGGGCATATGGTCCCTCTCGGGGCCAGGCAGTGGCAATAGGACACAGGCCCAAAAGGTTGTGACAGGTCTTTCTCAGATTCCGAATCCCACTTCCCTGACCCATGCTCATGGCTGCCTGGAGCTTGCTATGAGCTGGGTAGAGGCTATTTCACTAAAGGACAGAGCTGGGCTCATGAGAGCGCCCCCCACCTCGGTCCCACTCGCCTCCCCTGCAGGAAGGGGCTGGGGTCCTCACCATGCTCCCCGACCACGTGCTGGATCTTCTCATAGGGATCAGGGCTACCCAAGCTCAGAGGGCTGTGCCCCCCAGCACCCTGTGGCCCGCTGGCCCGCTCCACCTTGGGTCCCAGACTGGTGCCACCTTTGCCGCTGCCTGCCCCTGAGGGCAGGATAGTGGGGTAGTTCATGGCTCCCAGACCTGTGGCCAACTTCAGGCTGGCGGCAGCAGTGGCTGCGGTGTGTGCCACCCGGGCCCTCTCCTGAGGCCCCTCCACGTGGCAGTCGGCATGGTAGATACTGTGTACAGACTCTGTGTCGGGTGGCCTGCGGCCTGGGGAGGGTGGTGAGGGGGGTACACCAGCCCTCACCAGCCTGGTATCGCCTGGGCCCGGCTCAGGCCTGCGCGGGCTGCCGTGGCTGAAGTGGTAGTGGTGATGGTGGTGGTGGTGGTGGTGGTAGATCAGGTGGTGGACCGAGGCTGCACGCCTGCCCGCCCGGCGCTGCCGCCGTCCAGGGCCCTGGCTGTGCAGGGTGCTGGGGTCCACCCTCTTACGCCAGCGGTTCTGCCAGCGGGCATAGAGGCGCAGGCTGCGCCGCTTGACCTTGCGAAAGACGTGGCCCACATACTTCAGCAGCTCCTCGTAGCAGCTGCCCGGCTCCGAAAAGCTGGCCAACGTGCTGTCGTTGGATCTGTGACACGCCCGCTGCTCTCGCATCAGCTGGCTCTCCCGCTGCTTCGTCTCAGAGAACTGTGTGGCGATCACCACCAGGCACAGGTTGATCATGAAGAAGGAGCCCACCTGTGGTGGGCAAGCAGGCAGCAGTGAGCAAGTGCATCATGGATGCCACACTGACACTCCTGCTTGCCGCCCGTTCCGGGCCAGGGCCACGCTGTGCCCAGAACCTGCAGGGGCGCCCTGCGGTGGGTGGAGGCCTTGAGGTATTCCATGCTGAGCCCCAGTACCCAGTGCAGGCAGCACCCAGGAGGCACACTGTGCCTATCTGCAAGATGGAAGGAGCACCTGGAGCCCTCTTTCCTGGTCAGCAGTCTATCCTCGACATGACCCTCTCCCCTCCCCAGCCCCCGAAACCTAGTCTCCTTAGCATGGGCCACAGCATGACAGTTTTCCTGGTCTGTTCTCCATGCTTGCTGTCTGAGAACAAGGTGGGGATGTCTGTCTGCTTCTGTGACCCGTTGGGTCTTCACAGGGCAGTGCCTGGCACCGGGTTGTGGGAGGCACAAACAGCACAGGTGTTTGTGGTTAATTGACAGACCTGATCCTGCAGGGACACCATGAAGTCGTAGAGATCAAATAAGGGATGTGCCTAGGGCCGTGTACACCGTGGAGGGCTGCACCTGGGGGCCATGTGCACCCCAAGAGGTGGTCCCGGCTCTCCTACAGCCTCCAGATGGCACCAGGAAAGCCTGGGTCTTGCCTGAGCAGTCACGAGGACTCCCAGCCTCCTAGCCGCACCCTCCATCTGCCAGCTTCCTCCACTGTCCACTTCCGCTGGAAGCTGAAGAGAAGGCCCCCGACCACCCCGGGCCTCTCACCCCACTGGCTCTGCCCCCCGCAGCCCCGCGTGCCGGCATCATGAAGGCCGCCGCCCACACTCACGATGATGAGCAGGATGAAATAGATGAAGTTGTAGAACGAGTGGGCATCCATAACATAGTACATAATGTCCACCCAGCCTTCCAGCGTGATCACCTGGGGAGGGCGGCAGCTGGACACCAGGCCCACATGGCCCTTCCCTCTTCCCCGCCCCTCGGGTAGGACTGGGGGCAGGCCCACCACCCGCATCCCCGCCGCAAATGAGGTGCCCTGCCACAGGCACCCCCCAAGGATCCCCATCCCACTCTCTTGGTGCCCCGCTGTGGATGAGGAGACCGGGGCCACAGGAAGGTGTGGCCACCCACCTGAAAGATGGCGATCCAAGCATAGCCGATGTTGTCGAAGTTGATGGCGCCATTGTGAGGGTTGGAGTCACCCGAGCGGCACACGTTGTAGTACTGGTTCCAGTTGATGCAGGCGTTGCGGGCAGTGCCGCCAGCACCCTCGGCCTGTGGCTGCCCGTAGGCCTCCCAGCCCAGGGTGCAGGGCACACGCAGCTCGCGGCGGCTAGGGATGTGTGAACACTTCTGCATGCCATTGTCGCGGCGCGAAGAGCAGATGAACGGGTTCTCCTCACCCTCCTCCGTCTGGTAGTATGGCCGTAGGAAGGTCAAGTTGTTGTTCCTGGGAGGGCATGGCCAGCGTCAGGGTTAGGGGCACACAGTCAGGGTTGGGGGTATGGTCAGGGTCAGAATGGGGGGCACAGTCAGCATCGGGGAGCATGGTCAGGGTCGGGATTACACCCAGAATCAGGGGGCACGTCTAGGGTTGAGGAACATGTCCAGGGTCAGGGGCACGGTCAGGGTCAAGATCAGAGCCCAGATGAGGAAGAATGTGGGTCTTGACTCCTCCATCCTTTTGCCTTCCAGGGGCAAAAGCAGACAGAAGGCAGAAGCCCCACTCAAAATGCTGATGTTCAGGAAGAGGGTGGAGTGGAGTGGTCCTGGGGGCCACCCAGGTGGGTGTCAAGGAAGTTGGGGGTGGGTCTGAGAGAAGGGAACATTGGTGGTTGAGGGGAGGGGACACAAGAGGTGAGTCTGAGGGGAAGGAACTCCAAGGGTGGGTCAGAGGGGAGGGGTCCCGGGGCGGGTCTAGGGGAGGGGTCACAGGGGCATGTCTGAGGAGAAGGGACCCTGGGGTGGGTTTGAAGAGGCGGTCCCAGGGTGGATCTAAAGGAGGGGACCCCAGGACATGTCTGAGGGAGTGTCCCGGGGGGTCTAGGGGAGGGAACCCCAAGGGTGGGTGTGAGGGGAGGGGATCCTGAGGTGGTCTGAGAGGAGGGGACCCCGAGGGGGGTCTGAGAGGAGGGGATCCCAAGGGTGGGTCTGAGGAGAGGGGACCTCGAGGTGGTCTGACAGGGCGGGACCCCGGGGGGTCTGAGGATAGGGGACCCCCTGGGAGTCTGAAGGGAGGGAACCCCAGTGGCAGGTCTGATGAGAAGGGCCTCCAGAGGCGGGTCTAGAGGAGGGAACGCCGGGGAGAGTCTGAGGGAAGGGCCCTCTCTAAGGCCTGATGGGAGAGGACCACCTAAGAAGCGTCTGAGCAGCGTCCATCAAGGGCTTGCAGCCTAACCGGCGGGTGGTGATCCACGAGTAGGGCATCATGCTGGGCTTTGACTCCCACTAACTGGGCCTCCTATGAGGCAGGGTCCCCGCCAAGACGGAGCCTCTCATTGGGTGAGACCTCAGGGTGGGCGGGGCCTCTTATTGGGCATGGCCTCCTGCGAGGCAGGTCCAGACATGGGCAGGGCCTCTTAGTGGGCGCGGTCTCGCTTGGCGCCATCTTCCAGCTTCCATGACAGCCCTCCCACGGGTGGGGCCTCCCGTGGGGCGAAGCCATACTGGGCGGGGCCTCCCACCTGACGAAGGTGCTGTCCAGGAAGCAGCGGTTCCGCAGCAGGCCAGCCCAGAGCTGGACGCCAACGATGCCGAAGATGAAGAAGACGAAGAAGCAGAGCAGAAGGACATTCCCAAGCATGGGCAGCGTGTCCAGCAGCAAGGTGACCAGGATCCGCATGCCTGCGGGGGCGGGGCTGGCCTCAGCCCTGCGGAGCCCTCCCTTGAGCCCTGAGCCCTGCCCCCATCACCTGCAGGCGTCCAGGCCCTCTGCATGCTCACACAGGTGCGGGAGCCCTCAGATGACGTGTACAGGGCCCGCCAGGCCCAGAGCTCCCCCTGCCTCCACACCCGAGGCAGATCTGAGCACTGAGGGAGGCTGGTCCCTGCTGCCCTTGGCGGGCTGAGCAAGCCTTAGGGGTGCTTCCCCCAGGACCTGCTAGAGCCGAGGCCCAGGCTAGGGCCTTGGAAGAAGGCAGGGTGCCCAGGCTGCGTGACATAACACCTGGGAGTGGCTATGGCAACTGGGCCCTTGGGATCGCAGCAGGGGGCAGAGTCCGGGGGGCAATGAAGCAAGCAACCAAGAGGAAGACATCGTCAAGGACAGAAAATCAATGTCACTGTCCTGGCCCGACAGCAACTGGCTCAAAGATCACTTATGACCCAGTAGTCAGAGTGGACCCCAGGCAGAGAGAATGGGAGGCAGCTCTGAATGTGTCCTGGAACTCATTATGAGGAGCACATGGTCCAGTCCTAGAAGCCTGTCCCCCGGAAGAGGCCAGTCTGCAGGGGCCGTCCTGGGAACTTAACCTGCGAAGTTCACACCCGTGGAAGGGGGCTGTGCTAGGGTGCTCACTGTGTCGGTTGGTGGGCCCAGGCAGAGGGGCCGCTGGCTCCCTGTTGAGTAGACTGAGCAGCACTGAGTGCCAAATGCTGGGCCGAGGGCCATGCGTGCATCTCCCACCTCAACTCAGTCACTCTTGGAGTCAGGAGTTCCCCTGTTCTCCGTGTTACAGTTGGGAAAACCGAGTCTCCAAGAAGCCCAATGACTCAGTCACTCTTGGAGTCAGGAGTTCCCCTGTCCTCCGTGTTACAGTTGGGAAAACCGAGTCTCCAAGAAGCCCAATGACTCACACAGGGCCACACAGCATCTGAACCCTGTCTGTCCCACAAGGGTGGAGGTGGCAGGCAGGTGGAAGGAAGACAGCACTGCTCCATCCCACCTGCTCCTGGGTGAACCTGGTGGCCTCAGGGGAGGGAGCGCCCATCCTGGGGCTGCACCACACTGGGAGGGAATGTGTAACCCTGAGGGGGCTGCAGACAAGCCCTGAGTGCCAAGGCCACCCAGACCGGGTCTAGGTACTGGAGAGACCACATGCATCCCCACAGGTCACACACAGATGCACACCTGCGTATGTGTGCACACACCCCACACCACCCACTCCCGGAAGTGGAGCAGCAGGATTCAGCCACAGCCCTGCATGTTCTGAAGGAAACCCTACCCGTCCTTCCTGCAGATGGAGGCCAGAGCATGGGTGGGCTCCCTCCCAAACAGGTGGCTCCTGGCGTCCTCCCGTCTGCCCACATGCAGACACATAGCGGGTCCTCTTCCGCCACCCCTCTCCACTGCTGACCTGGGTCAGGAGAACTCTGGCCTCCCTGTGGCACCAGACCCTGGGGTCCAGTTTGGCTGCAGGGTCAGCTGCTCAGAGGGGCCATCTCCCGGGCCAGCAGAGCCAGGCAGCTCCCTGCTTCCCTTGGATGCAGCTACTGGCAGGAGGGTGGGGGCCAGAGGTGGTAGAGGGGCTGTCCTCAGGGCAGTGTCTGGCCCCTCCTTCTCAGTCCCCTCTAAGTGGCTGCTCACCTGGGAGGCAAGAGTGGGCTGCACAGACCCTCAGGAGAGCCGAGCCCACTCACGTGTGTCCACCAGCCTCGAGTCACACTGGGGTGGCCACGCAGTAAAGCCACTGGGGATCGGCCCAGCCCCCGGCCTTGCCCCCGATGCCACACAGATGAGAGTTCAGAGTGGCCCGATCCCTTGGCAGGAGCCAGGACCTTGCAACTGCCGACTGCCCACCATGCCTCAGCTCAACACTCCCCAGGAAGGTAGCCTGGGAAGGGGCCCATATCTGGTGGCAGCGGTCACATCTGGCCCTCCAGTGCTGGGGTCTGGGCTGGGGCCGAGTGCCCAGGGGCCCTCCTGCCCAGTCCCGTGCTCCTGGGAGCCCGTACCAGGCAAGAGGGACACACAGGCCGCCTGCATCGCAGGGCAGGGCTGGCTCACTCACTGGGCACGCGGTTGATGGCGCGGAGGGGCCGCAGCACACGCACGGTCCGGATGGCAGAGAGGCTCACGTTGTGTCCATCTAGGGAGTACTCCATCATGCTGGGGGAGGGGTGGAGGCTCAGCAAATGGGTGGGTAGCCAGGAGGCCGGGATGGGGGTGCAGAGCTGGGCCCAGAGAAAGGAGCCACCCTCACCCCAGGCCTTGCACATGCTCGGATGTCCTGAGGCAGGAGGAGCACAGTGCTTGGTCCCACGGGGGCCCCTCAGGACTCACAAGCCACTGGAGTCCTGACGCTCCCGCTACCCGCACAGGGCGATGGTGCCTGCCCCCAAGCACTCCCTGACCTGTACCAGGAGGGTCTTGCGGCCCCTCGGGGTTCTGCTCCGCCCAGGCCCTCCAGTGCACACCCCGCCTCTCCTCGCAGGCAGAGCCAGGGTCCCTGCAAGGCGGCGCCTACCCCGCCATGACGATGAAGAAGTCCAGCCTGTTCCACGTGTCACCCAGGTAGCACTTCTGCCCAAACAGGCCTAGGGCCACCATCTTGATGACCATCTCCACCGCGAAGAAGGCGAAGATGAAGTCGTCGAAGGCCTGCAGCCGGAGGGAGGGGTCGGGAGGGCCGCACCGTGGGGCTAGCCCACCCCACACCCAGCTGCCGCCCCTGAGCCCGCCATCCCCTGGCCCTCATCCCTCCCTGGACCCACTTGCCCCCTTCCATCCTCCAGCTGGCTCTCCTCTCCCCCCAGGCCCCCCATCCCCAACAGTATACCTCCAAGATGTTGCAGCGCTCCGAGTGGCACTCGACGTCCTCACAGGGCCGGAACATGCCCAGGGTCACGCAGTTAAGCATGATGACCAGCATGCTTATGTGCTCGAACCACGTGCTGGCATGCGGGTTAAGGACCATGGGGAGTGCGACCCACCGCCTCAATGCCCCCTCTGCCATCTGCACAGGCCCCAGGCACCCACTGATGGACCGGCGTGGCCCTTGCCATGGCGCCAACACGGGGGGCTGTCCAGCCTGGGGTGGGGCCTTGGCCTTGTTCCCACCCTTGTACCTGGTCCCGCCACCTGGACCCCAGGCTGGCTGCCAGGACCGCGCCGCTAGGGAGAGCCAGTGTCCCAGAGGCAGCCACCAGGTGGCACCGGTGCTCCACGCTTGGCAGAGCTTGTCTCCAACAGTAGCCTGCCACAGTCCAGGTCCACAGCCCCAAGTTGGCGTCCGGGGGAGCAGGCGCAGGAGCCCTGCCCAGGATGGGGTCAGGCCGTATGCCTTCCTCACTGGGTCTGCAGAGGTGCAGGGGCCCATCCACCTGCCTCCCACATCGAAAACCCCCATAGTCCAGTCTGCCGCACACTGGGGATGGGCTTTCCATGATCGCTTTCCTGGGTGTCTGCCCCACCCCAGCTAGAGGACAAGGAGGCCAGCCACAGGGTGACCTTCCTTAAAGACGCCGGCACTTGGAAAACACCAGCTTGTCAGCAAACAGACTGGGAAATCATCATGGCTCTGTAGTCCCGTCTGCCCCACGCCCCGGGGACCTGCAGGCATGACAGGCACAGGCATCCACTCCACAGCTGGCTGGGGAGCAGATCCGAACCTAGCTCTGGGCTTGGGCTGGGTTCTGCCCTATGCTACGGCACTTCCCCACAGGGGACCTTGGCTAGGTCATGGCTTTGGCTCTGAACCACTGTGTGGGGCACTAGGTTGGGGTCGGTATGGCCCCAACTCCCAGAGCTCAGGGCAACAGGGACAGCTAGGATGAGATCAGAGTCAGGGACGTGCCCTCAGGAGGCTCAAGGACTTCTTGAGAGGTGAAGGGACTGGCAGTGAGGGACCTGGAGCATGCCTGGGCCCCCTCACGCACACCCCTGGCCCAAGGAGGCAGTCTGCCACCCCTCAAGAACCCCAGTCTCTAGACAGGCCAACGCCCGATGCGCTGCAGCCCCTGGCCACATGGCGCCATGGCTCCAGGCCACCGATGTGATGCCACGTTCCTGCCCAGAGAGTCATAATTACACTGAGTGGGCTCCACGGCAACAAGTGCCTCTGCCCTGAGGTGGTTTTGGAAAAACAGAAGTCAGCCTCTCCCCAGGACAACCACACTGGGGTCTGCAGGCCCTCTGGACACACAACTGTCCCCTGCCCTATGGGAGGGTGGGCAGGCCGCAGTCATGTTGGCACCACTCACCCACCAAGCACCCGCTATGTGCCAGCAGCACACACGGTCCTGTCACAGCCATCAGGATGAGACTCGTCATGTGCTGTTCTCTTGTGCCATCCTCCCCTCTGGACCGGCAGGCTGGGAGAGGGGTGGGAGGACCCGCTGAGGTGAGTGTCCAGGCTGTGCTCACAGGCCCTATGCCTTCAGCCTCTCCTAGCCTTCTAACCCTGCTCCAACACCAGGGAGCTGTGGTGGCAGTGGCTCTATCTTCCCCCTGCCCCTACCCAGGCACCTTTGTCCCTTAACTGCTGCAAATAGCACTTTTCTGCAGAGTGGAGGTGACCGTCTTTGTGCATCTCCAAGGACTGTCACTTGGGGGAGGGGGAGGTTCCTGGCTAAATGGAACAGGCTGTGGGGAAGGAGCTTGGAGCCAGAAGAGGACGCTGACAGAAGCTGCACTCAGGAGGAATGACGAGCCCACCCAGGAGGGGCTCCCTGGCCAGAGGCCCAAAGCATGAGCCCAGCGGGGACAGGAGCACGTCCAGGTCTAGTGGCTGCTTGCAGGGGGCCTGCTGGGACCCTGGCCCACAGAGTTGACGGCATCCAAAGCCCAGGGCTGTTCTGTGCCAGGACCTGAGAGCCACTCACACCCTACTCATGGTGCTGGCAGACTGAGTGGGCCACCCCCTCACAGCAGCTCAGGACCCCAGGACAAGGGCCTACCTCGACACCTTTGTCTCCTCTGCTAGGCCACTGAGACCCTGTTCGGAGAGGGGGCAGCCCACTCAAGGAGGCCACCTAGAGAGCTAGGCCAGCTCCTGTGTGGGCACCGGCCTTCACGTGCCACACCATCCCCTGGCCACGATTCTGTGGGCAGCTGAGGACAGACGAGGCCAGCCAGTCAGGTCGCACAGAGCCTGGTGATTTCCGAAGGCTTAATTACACAGATGGACTTTCTGGGCTTTAATTAAAAATTCCTTTAGATTTCAAACCACTTCTACAAATGACAATTTCCACTGCAGGACAGAGAAAGCCAGACTCATGTAGGCCGGGAGCCGGGAGGACCAGGCACTTGGCCAGGTGGGGCCGTGCAGATGGGGCTGTGGTCTCTGCCACAGGGGATCCCTCAGGCAAGAGGGCTCCACCAGGCCCCGGTGTCCAGCCTGGGGGACAACCTCCCTGGGAGCTCTCCCATCTGTGCAGGATGGGACTCATATACAAGAGGTAGGCGGGGTCCTGTCCATCAAGGGACGCCTCAAACGCAGTGCCTACTTTGTTGGTCCCACACTTCAACTGTCAGGCTCTCCAGGGTCCCACCAGGCACAGCCCAGCCCATCCCCCTCCTACCTTCCTGCTCTTAACTCTGGGGCTCGGTGGGAGCTGGCCCCCACTTCTGGGGCCCACCAAGGGCCTCCCCAGCTGGTCCCAGGGAAGAAAACCTCCTGCTGGGCTGCTTCAGGGCACCAGCTCTTCCTCTCTGGGGAACATGACACCTTTTCTCAACCTGCGGGCTTCCTGCTATAGTCATGCTCCAGGGCTACCCCTTCTTCTGTGGTCGGAAGTCCCCCTTCCCACTGGGTTGCTCACCCCGTGTTGCCGGCAGCCAGGCCGCCACGCCAAAGCACACAACCCACTCGCAGACCTCTCAAGCCACAGCGGGGGCTCTCCAAGGAGCTCAGCTCCCGCCAGCCCCAAATGCGCGGCAAGTCAGGAGGCGGCCCTGGAGGGCGGCGCTGGTGACGGCCGCTGTCCGTGGTGCTGAAGCGGCATGCCACCTGGGGGCTGTCCTGGGCGTGCTGGGGCAGTCCGCCAGGGCCGAGGGAGGGGCCTCGCGGACTGGGGTTCCCAGGAAATGGCTCCCTTGATCCATCCTTCATTCATTCTTCCTCACTCAGGGGGCTCAGAAGGACCTGGCACACAATGGCTACTCTCGCAGGTCCAGTGTTGAGAGGGCGGCTCTGAGGACGTCCATGTCCCCTGCCCCGGGGGTTGGTCTGGGGGCTCCAGGGGTGCTGCCTCCCTTGGAATGCAGTGAGACCCACATGCCCCTTTGCTGGATGAGGGGAGAGGTCACACCCATGGGAACGCCCTGGGACGGGAGCAACCCTGGGCAATTGCTGTTCATGCTGCACCCGAGATGCGGGGACCTGGGATGCTGAGGGGGCAGGAGCAAGCCTCAGGGCTGCTCAGCTGACATCAGGAGCTGCCAGACCACCCAGCAACAGCCCAGCTGGGCCCCGAATGCTGTGAACCCTCTCCCCAGCAACGTATCTCCAGGGTCCTGGGCCGGCACGGGGTCTTAAGTGCAGCCTGTGTGGTGAAGGACAGTGTGGTCCTAAGGGTGAACCTGAACCACCCAGACCCCAATCTTTGGTAACATGTAGCTCCCTGGACCCACCCATGCCTGCTGGCTCAAGATGTCCCAGGCTGGGGTCTCCCTGACCTCAGTGACTCATGCCAGGGACACACCCTGACCCTGACCCTACCTCTTCACCCCTTCTGAGCCTGTTTCCCCATCTGCACAACGGGCTGATGACGCTTTCACCTTTCTGTGGCCTCAGGGCTTCAGTCTCTCTCCTCTCCTCCTGAGGGCTCAGTCAGACCTCCGCTGGCTGTGGACCAGCATCTGACCATGCCAAGGCCTCTGTCTCAGGAGGAAGGTCAGGACAGGACGGACGTTCCCAGGGAGGGTCACCGAGACATAGCCAAGGCCCCAGAGCATACTGGCCTCAGTTCCACAGGCCCACAAGGCAGTGACAGCGCTAGCCGGACAAGGAGCTGCCCTACCCCCTTCTCTGTGGCCCGAGTGGCCCCCCAGGCAGGGCTGCAGGGTCAGGGCTCCCTGTGGGGCTGCAGTATAAAATCAGGTAGGAGGCCGCTGAGCTGTACAGCAGGAGGATTAGTGCCTGCTGCCCCCACGCGCCACCAGCCCCCAGAGCAATCTGCTCAACAGCTAAGCTCCATTAGGACAAATCTGGAACAGCTGGGACAGCGTCCTCGCGCCTGGGCAGAGGTGGGCGAAGAGGGCACCGGCAGCGGGAAGGGGGAGCCACCACCTCAATCCCCACACCCATGGCAAGGGTCACACACAGCTGGCTCCCAAGCGGCCAGGACACTGGGGCATGTCCCCTCCCCACCTGGACCCTACCTGGGCAAGCCTCCCCTACCCAGGCCACCCCTGTGCTGGCTACCCCCGTGCCTGGCTGTGCTCTTAAGCACTCAACCCCGCTTCTCCTATTTGCTCAAGGAGGGCCCATGCTCATTCACAGGTGAAACCGAAGCCTGCAGAAGCCATCACCACACACGGAGGCAGGGAGGATGGAGTGGGCACGAACCTAGGAGCATCAGCTCAGGTGCTGCATCAAATGCCCCCCAAGGAGCTGAACCGGCTGCAGAGGGCAGCACGGGAGAACCCAGGGACTGGCCCGTCCCAGAGCCAAGTGTTCTGACCCGCCCCCCAGCATGTGCTCCAGACACCCGACAGGTCACCGTGGTGGGGGACCCTGGAGTCCGTCCGTCCCATATGAGAAAGGAGACCCGGTGGTCGTGGCCCAAGAGTCAGGCACACTGGCTGTCAGAACAGTCAGAGGGGGGAAGGTATCTGTGGACTCATGGCCATTCACAAGGCCAAGGCAGCACCGTCTGTCTGAATGAGGATAGTCATGTCTAGGGCCCATGGCGGGGGAAGGGACGAGGAGGAGGGTGAGCAGGACATGGAGGGCACATGACCCACTGATAAAAACCGCTGTGATGCAGAGTGCTCTCTCTAGGACATGTGTGCACACATGTGCATAGTACAGAAAAGCTCCCAGTGCAGAGCTCTCATCCATGAGGAGGGTGTGGCGGGGGCAGGTGGGGCACAGCCCATGGTGACTTCCACGCAAAACCATGACAGTGAGATTGTGGGGCACCCAGCCATGAGACCTAGAGGGCAGGGGTTCCTGCTTTCTGGGTTCCTCTGGGCTTGGCGACCATAGGACATTCAGGGCTCTGCTGGCCGCCAGAATCAGGAAAGTCCCAGGCCACCGGGAGCAGACACCATGGGCTGCGCTTCCAAGTGGGGAGCCCACGTCCTTTTCCCGGCCTCCGCCCTTCCCCCATGCCAATGACATGCATGTTCCAAGGCGGCCACAGCTGCACATCAGCCTCTCCCAGACCCCAGGACACACCAGGATGCTATGAGTCTATCCGCAACACCACCTGCCCGGGTCTCCCATGGGCAGGGACTCGAGAAGGCTGGAGGTTCACACTCTGCCAGGCCACACAGCACCCACCTCCTGCTCCTTGGCTCCCTCTGTCCACCCACTGGACATGACCTGCTCCAGGCCTTCCTGAGCCTCTTCAGGGAGCCCGCAGGAGAGGCAGACTGGGGACCAGGAGGCCAGATTATGCAGGCAGCTATGGGTGGAACCCACAGACCCTGCCCAGGAGTCCAGTTCCTGCAGGGTGCGTGTCAGCCTGCTTCTGGTATTGGGAGCGGGAGGCTGTGCAAGTCACCGCCTGGGAGAGCCTCAAATGTTAGCACAGAGCCCCCCGGAAATGCCAGTCCTGCACACACCTCCAGGTCACAGGACACGGGCACACACAGAGGCACATACGTGTGTTGACAGCAGGAGGAACCGTGCAAGTGCCCATCCACAGATGGAGGGACACAGTGGAAGGTTACCCAGCCACGGAAAGGATGGAGTGTGGACATGCAAACACCCTGCCACACGGATGGGCCTGGGATGCACGGCCCTCTGCAAGAGGCCAGAGACGAAGGCCATGTGTTGTGTGACTCTTGCATCATGCGTCCAGGACACAAAGCGCAGATGGGATGTAGAGCAGGGCTGCCAGGCTTGGAATGGGGCTCCTGGGAAGATGTGAGAACCCGGGCGCCGGCTGGACAGCGCTGCAACTCACCAAATGCCACTGAATTATTCACTTCAAAATGGCTCATCTCCTGCTACTCGAGTCACACTTGAATAATCATCACAATCTGGGAACCGGGCTCTCACTCTTAAATCACCCTCTGCTTCCTGGGCCCCACCTGCCCACAAGGACTGAGAATTCGAGACCCGGCACCTGGCAGGGGGTGAGAGCACAGGCATCTTACCCTCCACCTGCTCCCTACACACCCTGCGCCCCCCCAGCATGCCCCGTGCCCCCCCCAGCCACTCCAAGGTTCTCCACTTGAGACCTGCCACCAACAGGGGGTCAGAACGCCCACAAGGAAGAAGACAGGGTGCTGGAGAGCAGGGCCGGAGAGCAAGGCATTCGACTCCTCCTGAGGGGTGAGGAGAGGGAGGGCAGGGCTCCCCACCTAAGCTGCAACACGCTCAAGGCAGTAGGGCTAGGGGGTGGGGGGAGCCAGGCCCTGAAGACGTGGGATCCCATCATCACCTGCAGAGGCAGAGCAGAGCTGCGCCAGGTGTGGAGGCCAGGTGGCCTCATGTCCACTAGGCTGCCAGTCCCGTCAGCCCCCAACCTGGCTTCTCTGCACTCTGGGCTTGGGTGGGTCCCAGGCTGCTAGCCCACCTCAGTGAACTCCACAGGCCCCACCTCTCTTCAGTCACGGTGGGCCAGCCTGCCTCCAGCTGAGACCCCTGTTAGCCTCCAGCCTCCCAGCCTCAGCCTCGTGGCTCCAGTCCTGCTCATCTCAAGGGAGGCAGATGGGGAGGCCAGGGGCTGGTGCATACCAGAGAAGCCCATCGAGGCTTCGAGGGCATGAGTGGCTGCCCGAGGCCAGCCCCTCCCAAAAGGCCATCCACCCCGGCAGCCCTGGGTCTGTAGCCACTGTCTGGCTTTTGCTAGTCCAGTCCCTGAAACCATTGAGGACTCATGCTGGCTGGAACCCCAGGCCGGATCTGTGTCTCAGGGCTCCAGGGCTCCATCCACATGGAGGCTCAGAGGGGTTTCTGGGAGACTGGGACCAACTCCACTCAACACCTGATGCCCTCCAAGCAGGGATGACGCAGGGAATGGGGGTGGTGGGCCTGCTTGCACCCACAGGGAGGCGGGGAGGCAGCATCCATCCTGCCACCTCCACCTTGCGACCAGCAGAGCCTGAGTATCCAGGCAGAGTCCAGCCCCCAGGAGCAGCCCACAGGCAGACGCACCCTCCAAGCAGCCCAGGACAACACTCCACAAGCAGCTCGGTTGAGAGAGACCATTAGCTAACTGAGGCGCCCTCCATGGTGATGGGGCCCATTCTGGGGCTGGATGTTGGCAGATTTCAGGACTTCCCAGCAGTGGGGCAGGAGAGACCCGACTGGGAGCGACACATGCTAGGCTGCGTGTGCACATGCGTGTACACCAAGGCACAAGTGCTCCTGCATGCTCACCCTGCCAAAGCCAGCGTCTCCACCATGTTGGACCCCTGTCTCACGCCTCAGGCCCCTGCACTGTGGCCCCGCCCAATAAGCCTGCCCTCCGCAAGGCCACCAAAGCCAAGTCTACTGTTAGTTTGGCAGACCCATCCTCATGGGGTCAGGCTGACTGGCAGCTCCTCTTGGCCCTGCCCTCGGGTGGCCTTCCATCCTCTCTCTGCCCGGGAGTTCGTTCAGGCCTGCATCCCGTGCTGCCCACTCCTCAAGACCACCGGTCCCTACCAGCCACACTGACTGCAGACAGGGCTGCCATCCACCACCTCTGGACACCCCAGGCCTGCCCGTGCTCCCTATTCTCTGTCCTGTCTGAGCTGCCCACAGCACCTGCCTCTAAAACAAACAGATCCCTGCTGTAGCTACCCGGGGCCCTACACACAAAGTGCATACTCCTAGGTCCATAATCAAGTTTCTCTGTGGTCTGACCACACCCAGCCCTGGCTGCTCCCAGTACCCAGCCCCCCATTCCCTAACTCGAAGCGACCTCCCCAGCAAGCTGAGGTCACTGTGGGTGGGGCCAGGGACTCACTTTGGGACCCAGGGTCTGGTAGGTCTGGACCTGAGCTTCAGTCGGTGCACCATGGGAGTCTCCAGCATCACCCACCCTGGGAGGCTTTGGAGGGAGGACCGGTCTGTGTACAACTCTGAAGGGCAGATGGGGTGTGCCCAGGGGTCGGAGCAGGGAGACAACTGGGTTAGGGACTGGACCAGCAAAAGCCAGGCAGAGGCTGCAGACCCAGGGCTGCCAGGGTGGACAACCTTCTGGGAGGGGGTGGCCTCAGGCAGTCAGCCACTCGTGCCCTCGAAGTCACCGTGGGCTTCTCTGGTACGGCACCAGCCCCTGACCTCTGTCTGCCTCCCTTGAGATGAGCAGGACTAGAGCCACAAGGCTGAGGCTGGGAGGCTGGAGGCTAACAGGGGTCTCAGTTGGAGGCGGCCCAGCCCCCCATGACTCCCAGGACCCAGCCTCTGCCTCCCGCCAGTGGGGCCTGACCTTGGGGAGGCCTCTGAGGACTCAGGACAAAGCCAGCCAGACGCACTGGACCTCCTGGACTCGGCTGTGGCCCCCAGTAGCACAGCCCCAGCATCATGGGACAGGTGGTGGGGAACCCATCAGACCTGTGGGGTGGGACCAGCCCAGGGAGCTCCCAGAACGCCAGGCTCCCAGTGCCCTGTGGGCGCTGGTCCTGCCCTTCAGGGCCTTGGAGGGGGGCTGGAGAGGAGAGGCGGCCACATTCAGGTCCAGGATGCCAGAGCAAGGGAAGTTCCTCTTCCTTCCCCTGAGGCTGTTGCCATGCCAACAAGCTGCTGCAGGGGAGGAGGAACCTCGGCCCAATTAGGGCAGGAGGAGGGAGCAGGGCTCTGGAGGGCATCCCCGGCCTCACAGCTGGGTGGCAGGTGAGAGAGCCCAGGGCTCAGCCCCTCACGCTGTCTCCTGCCCCAGGGAAGACACAGCAGGGCTTTAATGGGGGGATCCAGAGGATCCCGTCTGTGCTGGGGAAGGAGAGCAGGGATGGTGGTGCCCTCGGAAGGGACATGGCCCTGTGAAGGGTCATGGGGAAGCACCCCCCGTCCACATACGCTTCTCCATGCAGTCACATGGCGTGGGGAGGCCAGCTGGCATGGGCAGCTCCATGTCCCAATCGCCCACCTCCGGGGACAGACGTGGCCCCCCACCCTCCAGCCAACTATGGCCCAGGGTTCCCTGCCAGAGGCCCACCTTCCTGGCAAGGACACCTCAGCACCACAGGAGGATACATCCCTGCCGCCTGGGGTCCTGCAGAGCCCCACCCCGTCCCTGAGTCAGCCTGGGAGATCCGGCATCCAGGAGTGGGATGAAAGGACCCACAGGGTGCTCCTTGAGCCAGGACCCGGGGTCAGCTACCCCAGCTGTCACCCACGCCCCCCAGCAGGTCTTCCCTCCGCATCAGCGCCCCGTCCAGGGTCTCAGAAGCCGTGGGCTCTCCGGGCCTCGGTCCCTGTCCTCGTCCCACCAGCCTCTCCCAGGGCCCCTCTGCTCTGAGCCTCGCCATGCCCTGAGCTTTCGGCCTGGCCAGGCCCCCAACTCAGGAGCCCTCTCTCCCCAGCGGCCTGGCCGGGGAATGAGGCTGAGCGGGCAGCCTGGGCTTGCGTGACTCATGCTGGGCGGCTGGTTGGAAGCGAGGGCCGCAGCCAAACATGGATCTGTTTGTCTCTAGCGGAGCTCGGGTCACACGGGGGCGCAAGACCGGGCGGTCCTGCAAGAGCACCTCCCCCACACGGGTGCTGGGCCCACACTCTGCTGCAGCCACTCCTGAGGGCTGGGAGCACCACTCTGTGAGGGGATGATCTGGAATGTCCCTTCCCAACGGGCTCGCCCCGGCCGGCCTCGGGAGGCCTGGGCCCTGCGTGGGGCCTGCACCTCTGGAGCCCCCGGCCCGTGCCTCCACCTGCTCGTCAACCCTGGGCACAGTGTCCTGGCCCCGTGGAACCTCCCACCGGCCACGGCCACCTGACGGGCCGCTCGGTGCGGAGGCTGAAACAACACCCCGCCCTCCCTCCTGGCCGGCTGGCTCACGCCAGGTGCGTTGTGCCCACTGTCACGGGAGACAGGAGGGCGAGCCCCAGAGCAGGCCTGTGTGTGTGTGCGCACAGGTCCAAGGCACATGTGCCAGTGCGTGTGCACCAGAGGCACACACCTGGGTGTGCATGATGTGTGAATGCTGCCTGTTCCTGCTTGATGGGCATGCCCCACATGCTCGTATGACATGTACATACATGCACACATGAGCACACACACACACAGCCTTCTTTGGCCTCGGTCAAGGGCGGGTCTCCATTTCCTGGGGCCAGGGGAAGATCTGCTCACTCCTCATTTGGATGTCGTCCAGCTGGGCTGGGCCCACAGCTCCCCCGATTGTGCACAACTTGGACACATGTGAATCAGGCAGAGCGTTAATGTCTGCCCTGAGATCCAGCCAGACACTTGGTAGCAGTGAGCAGTAATGCCACTGGGCCCTGGCTACCAGGACCACTCCTGCTGAGAGGGGAGCTGGTTGCCTGGTTCCCGATCTCCTCTCTCCTGGCCGATGCTGATGCCAAGCTCCGGCCTGTGCCCACAGGTGCCCACGAGTGCCATGGGGCTCGGAAGCCGCTCCGCCAGCTATACTGGGAGAATTTTTAAAGGAAATTTGGCAGGCAAGGCCCTAGGGACTGCTAAGGTTGATGGTATCATGGGTGATGGGGTGTCAAAACTCTTCATGTAGCCATGAAGAGGCTGAAGGATCACCTGAGCCCATCAGGTCGAGGCTGCAGAGGCTGTGAGCGTACCATGGCACTGCACTGAGTGACAGAGTGAGACTCCAACTCCAAAAAAAAAAAAAACAGGGGGCTGGCCTCGCCAGGTGGAAGGTCCCCTCCCAGCCTCACCCCTCCTGGCTTGTCCCAGTAAGAGGCGCTCTTTGTGCCCCACTGTTGGTAGGGAAAGGCGTGGGCAGCAGGCACGGGACCAGGAGAGGACCCTGGGGAAGATGACTGCTCGCCCCCCGGGATGGCCCGTGGGGTCTGCTCTGGGCTGGAATTCTCCAGGCCAGAAATAACCACTGCACAGCTGCTGCGGCCCAAATTAGCGACCCCAGGGGACTAGGCGCTCCCTCCCTGGGAACATGGTGAAGCTCCACCCTCCAGGTCTGGCCAGGAAACCGTGGAGGGAGTCCCACTGCTGCGCCTTCCTGCCCATGTACATGCAGCCCTCAGCAGCTCTGTCCTCAGCAGGCTGGCAGCCCAGGGGAGTGGGAGGACGCTGGCCGGCAGCTCCAGGGCAGGGGTGTCCCATGGACAGGCTGACCTCACTCTGGTGCTACCTCCTGCGGGGCTACAGGCCAGCCTGGACCTCAGGGCCCCAGGAGGGAATGCACAGGCCCCGCCCTCCTGCCCGAACTGCAGGGGTCCTGCAACCCCATTTCCCTCTGGCCTACTCCACAGGGTGGCCAGAGGGTACCCGCGCCCCAGGAAAGCCAAGGCCAGGCGGCCCGCTCCTCCTAGCGACCCCTCCTCCAGGGACCCAGGCCACATAGGTCTCGCCTGAAACTGATTTGTCCCTGCTCAGGATCTGGGGACTGTGGAGGATGGAGGGAGAATCGTAGGGTACCTCCAGGTGGGTACACCCAGCTCCTGCCCCACAACCCTCTGTCCCCAGGCCTCTGTGTACGCGGCTGGTGGCGCCAGTGACCGCAGTCTTTGTGAGATGCTCATACCTGTGACACCCAGCGTCCTGCAGTGCAGACATGCACTACATGTGGACATGTCTGTGCACATACAGGACCCGGCTCACCCCAAGGCGCAGAAACACGGACCCACACGTGTGGGGGGCACCCACGCTGTCTGTCCATGGGATGCCCCACCCACACACATGACCTGGCATCCCCGGGAATCCAGGAGGTCTGCAGCCAGCGGGTCCCTGTGCCCCACCTGCCCTGCCCTGCAGGCCTGGCCTCCTGCTATGTTGCCGGGCAACAGGGTGTTTATTAAAAAAGGGAGAAGAGGCCCCAGCTTTGTGCCAGCCCAGGGAGGCCCCCACACAGAGGGCCTCGTGGCTGAGGACAGGGACTCTGACTCACCCTGCCCTGAGTCCCTGTCCACCCCCATCTACAAAGTCGACAGACACCCCTTCCACCAGCCCTGAGAGGCGAGAGATACAAACACACCTTGCCCAGGAGGACAGCGGGCCAGGATGGGTCTGATGGCCCAGGGACCCTCCTTCGTGGGAAGGGCTGAGGATGGCTGCAAGGCGGGAGGTGCTGATCCTCACACCAGCCTCAGGGTCCCACCAGGTTCTCGCCCTCCACTGCCCGGTGCCCACCAGTCACCCAGCCGTCGCTACAGACCCTGTGACCGATAGGTGACTTGTCCAGACCTCAGTCTATCCACCAGGAAAATAGGGGAGCTGGGAGGGTAGTGGGGGGCCCCTACTGGTGAGCTGGTGAGCTGCCACTGTCTGATCTCCCCTCTGTTCCAGCAGCCACCACCCACCCTCTTCACCCCGACCCTGACTTCTGGAGTTTGGTGGGGGAATCTGCCTCAGTGTGCCACTGAGCTCCCACCTGGGACCCACCAGGGCACAGGGGGGCCCTGAAGGACACGCAGCTCTCTGGGGGCTGGACATCAGTCTGCTGGGGCTGACGTGGTTGAGCCCCGTGGAGGACACAGCTTGAAGTTTCTTCTCACAGCCTTGGAGGCTGGGAGGCCCAGGTCTCGTCCCCCTGGCGTGTAGACATCTCCTTTCTGGTCCTTGAGAGCCCATCCCTGTGCGTCTGGGTCCTCATCTTCAATTCTCCTAAGAACCCGGATGGTGGGGGTCAGGGCCCACCCGAGCACTCACCCGACCTTCATCACCTCATCAGAGACCCCACCTCCAAGGACATCACGTCCGGGCCACTAGGCAGAGGTCAGGACTTCAAGATACGAACCTGGAGGGAAGCGATGCACCAGGGTACAGGCATGGTCTGAAAAGTGCGTGGCCCTCTGGGGCCTGTGTCTGTGTCTGAGTCCGCTCAGGCTGCCATGACGGAGGACCACCAATGGGCGGCCTCAGGTCACCTTTGGTGGGCTTCCGGGCACAGGGCAGACCCCTCAGGTCTCCCTCTGGACCCCAAAGGCCACTCCAGTTGTGGAGGCTGAAGTTCTTGAGTGTCTGGCCTCACCAGCCCTGTTATGAACCGCAGTGACATTTAGGAAGGATGGCCCGGACCGTCGGGAAGCCGAACTTCAGGTGGAACTGGCTGGAGTGTGGCTCCACCCAGCGCTGTCTTCCCCACTCCCTGGAGGTCACTGCCCATCCGGAGTCAGGTCCCTGAGCCCCCAGCCTCATCTCCAAGCCCTGATGTTCACACTTGGCAGCCAGCGGCCCAAGTTTCAGGACCAAGGGCCTTCTTGGTGGTGTGGGGATGGCAGGACAATTTGTCTGACCAGGCCCTCCTCATAGCCAGCTTGCAGTCTGTCTGTGCTGAGCTGGACAGAGGCTCAAGCCACACCTGTCTGTCCTGGGGTCAAGGGCCTTTGTCCTCAGACCCAGTGGCAGGAGCGGACTGAGCTCAGCAAGAGGAGGAGCATGTCTCAGTGGGAAAGGCCCCCCAGGAAGGCCAGGGGGTTTTGGTCTCCTGGGCTGCTGTGACTGCAGTGCCACAGACAGGGCAGCTTGGGACAGTGGGAGTCAGTTTCCCACGGTTCTGGAGGCCAGAAGTCCCAAGAGGGCCAGGCAGAGCTGGGCTCTGGGGACAGCCAAGTCCTATGCAGACGCCAACTTCCCAGCGACCTCGAGTGGGGGGATCTCTCGGGGTCCGTCTCCCAAGGGCATCGGTCCCCTTTACAAAGGCTCTACCACGACCTCATCTGACTGGAACAACCTCCCAAAGTCCCCACCTCCCGACACTGCCGCCTCGTGGGGTGGAGTCTCCACGTCTGAACTTGCTGGGGACTACGGGCAGTGACAGGTGACCAGCCTGAGGTTTCCTTCCCTGCCAGGCCACCGCCTGGAGGGCCTTTTCCTCCTACCACCTGTTGTGAGCTGAATCGTGTCCCTCTGGACTTTGACCCCGACCCAGTGGCTGTCTTTGAAGGCGGGGACTCAAAAGAGGCGAAGAGGATCAAGTGGGCCCTGAGCCACCACAATGGCCATCCAGCAAGCTGAGGTCCAGCCCCCAGAGGGCCGCACCTCCCACATGGCCCTCCTTGTGCCCTGGTGGGGCCTGGCTCACCCCCAGCCAGGAGCTCGGCAGGCCAGCCACGACTCCCTGGCTCTGCCCCACCCCCAGTGAGCCATAGAAGTCTGGGATGGGGAGAAGAGTAGGGGGTAGCAGAGGGAGGGGGTGGCACCGGGACAGACAGTGGCAACTCCCCAGTGGGAGGACACATTCCCCTCCCAGTTCTGTCATTTTCATCTGCTGGATAAAGGGGGCACATCCTTCCCCAGGACAGAGGACCTGTTAGGTTAGCTTGCCCCTGGGCCCCCTTCAGCTACCCCTTCCTTGCTGCCAGGGAGGCTGGTCCAGAGGTCAGGCCTGCTCAAACCCAGCACGCTTTGTATCCTAAGGACCCTTTGTCCAGGGGCCTTGCTCCCTGCTGTCCTCGGGCTGGGTCACCCTCAGGCTCCCAACAGCAGCCTGGCCAGCGCCCGGGGGTGTGGTGGGCCGGACTCTACCCATCCTTCCCAGACCCCTGACCTGAGACAGGGTGAGGAAAGCATGGGCCGGAGGTCACCCAGAGAGACCCCACTCTGCAGGGACAGCCCTCCCAGACCCAAGCTGCGCAGCAGGGCTTGAAGGTAGCAGTGCCAGGCTCAGCATGTACCCTAAGACAGGCCCCCATCGGGCCTAATTAGAGCTCCTTGCACCCATGGCCAAGCTCAGTACAAACACTCCTGGCCACGCAGCATTTATCTAATGGGCTGAAATGCTCCTTGCCCGGAGCCCAGCTGAGCCATCATGCCAGTCACTCTGCAGACCAGTGGGAAGTGTCCACCGCCCTGGGATGACCCCCACATGAGAGGCTGGCGGGGCCTCCCACAGAAGGCTGCACCCTGATGCCACCAGGATGCCCTTGATGGAGTGCTGCCCTGGACCGGGCAAATGGAGGAACCAGAACAGAGACCAGGCTATTGTAGTGGCGGCACCAGGGTCTGGTGGGAGGAACGGGGCCCAGGGTCTTTCTGGTCAGCCACTGGCTCACACCATGAGGATGTGACTCCCAGGGGAGCCCAGCACTCCTGTGCCCACCGCCTGCAACACCCACCACCTCCCTGCCTTCAGAACACTCCTACTCAACCCTCAAAACCCACTCCTCCAGGGATCTTCCTCCAGGAAGGAACTCTGGGCTCCTCCATCCCCTCTGTCATTCACTGAGCACCTACTATGTGTCCAATTCTGCTCAAGGTCAATTCCAGATAGAGCCCCCAGATAGGAGCCGGCCTTCACCAAGCTGGGCTCAGGCACATGGTGAAAGACAAACACAGGCCACATCCAGCAGGAAAAGAAAGTCGAGCGGGCAAGGGGACCAGGAGTGAGTGGTGTGTGGGAGCTTTGTGGCCACCAGGGGTATGTCCCAATCCACGATAGGCCCCTGTCGCTTGTTCAAACCTCCCCAGTCCCACCCTGCCCACCACCCAGCCCCAGAGTGCAAACTACCCAAAAGACCTACTGAGGAATGAAGGCCTCCCTGAGCCTCCTGAGAACAAGTCAGGAGACCCCTGCACCCCTGGACACACCTGGGCACAGCAGGCCTCACATCACATGGGGCTATGGCACAGAGCAGGGCCTCCTCGGTGGGCACACATCACGTGGGGCTGTGGGTGTAAGCCTTTGCATGTAATAGGGCCTCTGTCTAAACGGGTCACACACATAGTAGGTCCTCATCCCTCACGAGCCACGTACTGAGTAGGGCCTCACCTGGAGGAGGGACTTACACACATATGCAAACACATACGTGTGCACACAGGCTGTGCACACAGTAGGCTTCCTAATGCAGGAACTGGACACCCAATCAGCCTCACAGTCCCCTACAGCTCCATGGTCACCACAAAGCTGATGGCCAGGCCCAGCCAGAGGGGGTGGGGTGGGCACCTGCTGCTCGCCACCTGCCTGCCAACCGGCCGACCACAGACCTGGGCCCCGGGAGAGTCCCGAGGTCTGTCCTGGTTCTCCTCTAGCCACCTTGTCTCCATCGACCCACCGACAGCTCAGCCCATCATGTCAGGTCGGAGTCCTTGGAAACCAGCAGGGGCAGGGCTTCTAGCACTGTGGGAGGCACCATCTTAAGCTGACAGTGGGTGCCACCCTCCCCGCACTGCACACACCCTGCTCTGCCATGTCCTGGAAGGTGCCCTGGTTCACCGTGAGCACGGCAGGGTCTTCCCTTCTGAAGCTGGTGGTGACCCGGTCCCTGCCCCATCTAGCCCTCCCTCGTCCCAGCCTCAGCCCCATCAGGCTGGCCTGGCCCAGGTGGGCTCGGGATGCCCAAGGTCGCTGTAAATCTGTGCCATCAACCCCAGACAGAGCCCCCACGCCGGCACGCTCAAATGGAGTCCTCCACACCGGCACCCCCAGATGGAGCCCCCCAAGCCAGGACCCCCAGACAGAGCCCCCCAAGCCAGCACCCCCAGATGGAGTCCCCCACGCTGGCACACCTGGACGGAGCCCCCCACACTGGCAACCCCAGACAGAGCCCCCCTCACTGGTACCCCAGATGAAGCCCCTCACGCCAGCAACCCAAGATGGAGCCCCCACCCAAACAGAACCCTACCTGACCTCCTCAAGTGGGGCCCTCGAGTGCCAGCAGTGATAAGCTAAGTTTACATCTGGCTACTGGGGAATGTTACTCAACATCCTGGGTTCTGGAGTCTTCCCCCACCAAGGGGGGGCTCTGGGAGGGAATGGGGCCAGAAGGAGCCAGACAGGGACACCCCAGTCCCTGACGGGTGATGGGGTCTCAGGACCCAAGGTGACCAGCCAGACTCTGCACCCTCTGCCCACTGCAAGGAGGAGCCAGCTGAGGCCACTAGGGGCCCTGACCTCCCCAAAGGGTCTCCATCTCTGTTCCCACACGTTCCCCAAGGCACCATTTCAGAGGGAGTCTGGGAACTCTTCTGGGGTGGGCATCGTTAGACAGGTAGTTCTCGGCGTGATGAAGACCTGCCCTCTCCTACTCGCCTGTGCCCTCTGATCAGCTTCCTAGACTCTTCCGTCAGACCAGGTTCAAGCAATCCTCCTGTCTCGGCCTCCCAAAGTGCTGAGATACAGGCATGAGCCACCACACCTGTCCTCATTTATCAGTTTTAAATTCTAGAAAGGTGGCCAGGCACTGAGGCTCACACCTGTAATCCCAGCACTTTGGAAGGCCAAGGCAGGAGGATTGCTTGAGCCCAGGAGTTTGAGACCAGCGTGTAAAACATAGTGAGACCACATCTCTACAAAATATACAAAAATTAGCCAAGCATGGTGGTGCATGCCCGTGGCCCCAGCTACTTGGGAAGCTGAGGTGGTGACTTGGAGCCCCCAGGGGTTTAAGAGCCTGGCGGGTATCCAGAAGACAGGAAAGGACCAGGGCAGTGGGTGGGTGGGTGCTGGTGGCCAGGCAGGGAGCTGGGGTCCAGCAGATGGCAGGGTGGACCAGAGCCCCAGGGGGCACCCTTCCAGATTGTGGGAGTCCCTGGTAGGATGGGGCATGCCCAGCACGCAGGATGTGCTTGACAGCCTCGACAGCAGCCCTCAATCTCGGGGCCTCAGGACCCTCCACGCTCATGTAGGGGAACTGCAGCCTTCAGAGCTCCTGGGGCATGGTCAACATCCCTGCGGGACCCAGCACCTCCAGGTCCCAGGGACACAGGGACACACAACGGCCTCCCCACCACACCTGTTCCAGGCGGGTCTGTGGCCCTGGGGCTACTGGCCCAGATGCCACCTGGATGTCCCTGATGTCCCTGGGGCCACCTGTAAGGCCCAGCATGGGGTGACAGAGCCGGTCCCCACAGGCAGTCCCAGCCTGACCACAGACCCTGACACCAGTCCTCTGGGGCACCAGGTGGCCCGGCCCAACCTCCTCGGGGTCGACAACGTGGACGAGCTGAGGGATGCTAAGTGGGGCATCAGAAGAACACCGCCCGCTGCCCTGTGAAGAGGGTGGCCTGCCCGCCCCACGCCAGCGCCTGCGGCTGAGGGGGTTTCTCTGTCCCCAGGGCTACAGGAAGCTGGTTCTGAGGCAGCTGGCGCTTTACCAATAAATTGTCTAATTAGGGAATCCCAGCGCTCCAGTTAGGAGCCGCGCGGCATGGAGCAGCTCACAGGCAACCTGCTGCTCCAGCCCCAGCCCAGGCTCCCTCCGCCCACTCCACACTCGCACGTGTCCTGCTCAAGACACCACAGTACCCCGTCAGAGCAGCCCAAGTGGAGGCAGGGTCAGGCGTAGGACCAGCAGAGGCATGAGGCTGCAGGGGCATCCTTTCTACAGACACACATTCCGAGAGTGCCGCGCTCCAGGGGCCCTGATGCGTCCCGCCCCAGCAGCTGCGTGGTGACACCCTCCACTGCAGGTCGCTTCAGGCCCAGCAAGGCGAGGGGACGCCAGGACGGGGACGGGGGCGGCCTCCAGCGTCATCAGTCTCCTGGCCCTTCAAGTCCAGGCCAGGCTCGGCAGGGTACCTGAACCCTGACGGCCCGTCCTTGCGCCCACCTAGCCTGCAAAGTGCCCATACCCATGGGTGCTGCTCCTCGTGCCTCGCACTCAGCCCCGACCCATCACTGGCAAGACCAGTCCGAGTGGGACCCAGGACCAGAGCGACCCGCAGCAAGGGAGCAGGGACAAGGCGACCCAGCCTGGGTGGGAGGGGGAGAGGACAGTGCCAGGCCCCGCTAGGGCCTCCTGGGACAGAGAGGGAGTAGGAGTGGCAGTCTCACCAAGGCGGGACCTCAGCACCCTGGAGTGCCAGGCGCCCACTGGTCAGCAGTCAGCCCTGTGGACAGGCCAGCTGCTCCTCTGGTTTCCGCAGCAGCCAAGGCTGTTTCGGCCTCCAGGAAAATAAAACCTGCCGTGGGCCCTACCCCCACCCCCTTCTCCATTCAAGCTTCATTTCCAGAAGCTTCCATGCTGCCCCTGTCTGGGTGAGAGTCTGCGGTTGGGTTTCCATGGGCTGCTGGCTCCACAGTCAGGCCGTGACCAGCAGGTGGCTGTGGGGCAGAGTTAAGGGCTCTCTGGGGAGGCCCATCACCAGCACCCCGCTCATTCTGGCATGGCCCTCACTCACTCCACCCCAAAGTTCTCAGCCCGTCCCCACAGGCCCCCAGACCACCAGGGCACAGCCCCCAAGCAGCTGCCTGAGACGCCACATGGGCAGTTTGGGGAAAGGCATGGGCAAGTGGACACCTCAGGGGCCCGGGGGCTTCGGGGGCTCCTAGAGCACGCCCTAGGGGATGCTGGGAAGGTGCTAGGTGTAGGGGAGAGGGGACTCATCAGGGAGCCGGTGGAGTAGTGGGCAGGGCGAGGTGGGTAGGTCCCCCGGGGCCACCCACACCTGGACTGCATGGTGTCCTGGGGCCCCTAACTCCTGGGTGGCAGCAGGGCACAGCCCCAAGACCCACAGGACCAAGGCTAAACCAAAAACAGAACCTGCACAAGCACACAGGAAGGACCACCCAGGCCCAGCCCCTCAGCCCAGCTTCCTTAAGTCCCAAAACTCTTCTGGGGGGCACGGCAAGGACAGCAAACCAATGGCCTGACTACAGGGAAGTTGGCCAGGGCCTGCAGGCCACCATGCACAGGAGGAGAGTCGGAGAATAGCCTGGACAGCACTGAGGGCCACAAGGGGCCTAAGTGATTGGGCTGCTCATGACCCGCCCCCTGCTCCCACCCTCCCTGCTTGCCTTGACTCTTTCAAACTCTGACCCAGACCGGTAGCCACAGCTACCCAGTGCTGCCCCAGATTCCGTGATCTCCCCAAACACTGGCCCCACCCCAGAAGCCCTGCTCCCAGATGGCTGGGCTACACGCGACCTCAGCCCTATCCCAGAGAAGGACCTGGAGGCATGGAGGGGGCGGCTCCTCACAGAAGACTGTTTGGTGGGAGCTGGCCCCCACAGTAAGGAGCCCCTGGCCAGCTTGGGGGGTGTGGAGAGGCCAGAACCTGCCCCAGGCCCCAGCAGACCCACACCCGCCCTGGGCTGGAAGCTCCAGCACCCAGGAGGCTGCCTGGGGGAGGGCCACTGTCTCTTCCTACCAGGACTTGAGCTCCGCACATAAACAGTCTAAATTAGGAATTAAAACATCCCTCGATCCCGACCAGCACAGGCCGTATTTCAAATGTGCAGGAAAACACCCGGGCCTCTCAGCCCCAGGCTTCCCAGTGGGCCTCTGTGGGGTCTGGCTGCAAAGACACCCATGTCCCACCTCTATGGGGTGGCCCTGAGCTCGGACACCCCACTCACCCTGGGGCCAGGAGGGAGCCAGACACAGGCCCCCTGGCAACCGGCGCTGGCCAGGCTGCTGGCCAACCCTCCACGCCTCCAACGAGCCTCACCAACCCCAAGTCACAGGCTGGGGCCTCCCTGCTCTGCCAGGACCCTGGAAGTGGGCTGCCCCCCCCCCCCCCCCGGACAGTAGTGGCTACTCCCAGGAACCTGGGGGCAGCGGCCATGGGGCGCCCCAGGCTATAGATGGGGTGGGACACAGCTCTGGAAACAAACATCCCGTAGGTCCCCGCCCTGCTCTAAGACTTCAGCAGGTGGTCCTGAGGAGCATGGAAGTGGGAGGGCTCCTTCACGAGGAGCCCTCACAGCCCACATCCAGGGGCGGCTGCATGGCTCCTGCCCTGCTTCATGGCTCCCACACCCCATCCCCGCCTGCTCTGTGGTGAGAATCAGGCATCGGGGCACTGACAGGCCCTAAGAGTGCCACTACTGCGTGGGGGGCGAGGGCAAGGTGAGGAAGTGGCAGGGTGAGGCTGAGAGCTGGGGGCTGGGTGAGCATGGGGGCGGGCTCTGATGGGGCCAGGTCCTCCGGGATCCCCTGTGCAGCACCCGCCACCTGGGCACCTCCTGGGTCCAACGGAGGTCAGGAGGGAGAGGAGAGGCCTCCTGGGCTCGAGGATCTGCTGGCCTGGGCGAGGCTGAGAGGCAACTCCACCCCTTCACAGACGCCCTCTGGGCTACCAGCCACAAACACAGTAGGAACCCAGAGCACGCATCTGGTCACAGCAGCCAAGAGACCTGACTCTAACCACACACAGCGGAGGCAGGGAGGCCCAGGAGCCATAGGCCAGGCATGGGGTACCTCAGCCCATCCCTCTTGGGATGTTGCCCCACAACGCCCAGCCACAAACCCTCAAAGCCAATGCCCAATGAGGACACAGCAGCAGATACAGGCTGGCACACCTAGGCCACATGTCCCAGCCACAGGGAATCCCTCCTAGGCCAAGTAGGCAGTGACAGACAGACTGGAGGGACTGCTGACCCACAGGTCCTAGATAGCCTAAGCAGACACTAGATATGGCCCCAGCACCACCCGGCTGACCCCACAGCCGTGGGCTCCAAATCCTGCCAACATATGGAGCAGCTGGCAGGCCACTCACCTGGACACAGGGCCATCACTGCTGCCCAGCCCTCCCGTCTCTGGTCGAACCTCATTAGCAAGTTCAAGTTGACATGCTTCCCAGAAGGAAACCCCACTGGAACAGCAGCGGCCCCAGGAGGAACAGGAAGAACAGGCCACATGGGGCCCAGCACTCCAGACGGGGAGCCTGATGACCCATGATTCAGGCTCCAGTAAGCTCTGGTCTCTCCAGGGTTCCAGGCTGGCTAGGCACCCAGGCACACCAACCCGCTCACCAAGGTGCCCGAGGTCCACCCCAGCTGGCAGGGGTCCACCAGGCTCCAGGAAGAGTCTCACGAGCGCCTGCACTGTCCGCTGCTCACCCGGAGAAGCGGCCGGACCTTCAAAGCCTGCACACTCCCAGCAGAAGTGTCTGTGTACCCCATGACCCAGGCCTCACAGTGACACAAGATACCCTCTGTCCTGGTGAGAACCCAACCTCATCTACCCCTCAGAACACACACCCCTCCAGACACGGATACACCCATAGGCAGGAGCCCTGGGAGGGAGGCTAGAGCGCGGGATCCCAGAGAACACAGAATCTGTGCCACATCTGCCCAGTCCTGTCGTCTGGGGCCACAGCACGCTGGCGGGACCAAGGTGACACCGCCCCACCAGTCATCGCCACACCTGGCCCCGAGGGAGGAGCAATGCAGGGCACACTCACTGGCCTAGGTGTCCGATGCTGGCACTTCCCCAAGTGCCAGGGCAGGAGGCCTCGCCCTCCAACCACAAAGCTGCCCGCACTGGCAGAGCAGGCCTCAGGGCCAGGACCTGTCGGCGTCCAGGGCCTCAGTGCCCCAGCAAACCCCAGCCTGTACCCGCCCCCACCCACCAAACGAAGACAGGGCACGCCAGGCTCACTCACGGGGCATGCACCATGACTTCTGCTGTCTGGAATGGTCTAGAAGCTTCCCTCCACCTCCCACTGCCTGAATTCTGGAGTTCACTAAGTACCAAAGCCGACACCCTCAGGCACTGGGCAGAAGCACCCAGACAGGCAGGGGGCTCTCCAGGGCCCAAGGCCCCACCCCAGCCCACTCCATCTACTACCTGGTCCAGGGGAGGCACTAGCGGGGTGCAGGTGGCCAGCCTCCTCCTGAGGCTGGTGGGACAAGGTCAGCAGGGCAGCCTGATCAGTGGTACCTGAGGGGCAGGCATCACCTCAGCGAGTCCCATCTTCTATGCTGGCGCAGCGGCTCACTAGCCAGGGGTCTCAGCTGGGCACCTCCTGGGCCCCCAGGCAGGCAGTGGGACTGCCCAGGAACACCAAGGAGCAGAGTCAAACTGGCAGCATGGCTGGCAGGGGGCAGCAACCGCTGCAGCCAGCTCCACTCTCCACAAGCCCCAGGCTCCAGGGAGGCCACCTGGAGCCTCTGGGAAGGCAAGGCCCAGGGCATCCCTATCACCCCAGGGCAGGCACCAGGACGAACACCCCAGAGTGAGGGGCTCAGGAGTCCAAGGTGACTCCAAGACTCCAGAAGGATCTGGTGCCCAGCAGACCCCTAGACAGCTCAGAAGAGGCTTGCCGAGCCAGGGGCTTGCGGGAGAACAGAGGTCCCCAGTACCATTGCCCCTTCCCACCCCAACCCCACCTGCCACCTCCTCCAGTGAGCCAGTGAGCCGTCCCCACCTACACGGACACACCTCCCCACCTATAGGATGGCCCGGACACCCATGAAGGCAGCTGCGGGGTTCCCCAGAGTGGACCAGGCAGCCTCGCCCAGTTCTAGGCCCCTAGCAGCTCTGGCCAGGTCCTGGATCCAGGACCCCAGGAGGGTGCGGAGCTGAGGGAAACCACCTGCCTTACATCTTCCTGCACCTGGACCCACAGGCCTCAACATACCCATGGGAAGAACTGGGGGGTGTTCCTAGATAGCCAGCATCCACACGTACCGGACACAGTGGGCTCATCAGAGTGAGCTAGGACCAGAAATCACGGCGGGGTATCCCAGGTGCACTCCCTCCAACGGGATGAGTGGGGCATCAGAGGCCACCCTGGCCTCCACCCCCACTCCCTGGGCAGACTGGTCCACTCTCGGACACAGGCGCCCCTGCTCCCAAGTCATGTCTGCCCAGACCCTGCAGCTCCAACACATCCTCCAGTCCAAGGTCTGTGACAAGATGAAGGTGTGGACGCCTGACCAGGAACAGTCGCCACCCCCGGGGATCCTGGAGCCACAGGCAGCTCTGGGGACATGTGAGTACCCCATCCACCTCCTGGCAGGCTCTGGGCCTGGGACAGCAAGCCAGGGCACGCCCAATCCCTTCGCACAGCGCCCATGCCGCAATGCCAGGGCCTCGTGTTTTCCACATCTAGGGGACCCGCAAGTGGCTCCAGGGAAGGCGGGCCCCGTCCCAGAGAGCAGGGCAGGGGCCTCGGGTCCCTGATCTGGGAGCAGCCTGGACGTTCGCCTGCTTTATGTAACAGCGGCTCCTTCGGGCAAGGCTGGTGCTCCAGGAGAGCTGGGGATTAGTGACAGGCGTTGCCACGGCAACCCCATTAGTGGAAACATGTCGTGGTGAGGCTCGTGGCCCGGCCTCCCCGGCTCAGCAAAGGTAAAAGGAAACCCCAGAGATTCATTAGCAACAGGTTCCCATAGCAACTGCACCAAGCTCATTAATAATTTTTTTTTTTTATGCCAAGTGTGGGTGTTGAAATTCTCCAGAGAACGAATGGAGGGACGGAAGCCAGGCAAATACACGCACCAGCTTCTCCCACCCGCAGCCTGGGTGCCCCCGCCTGCTTCATGCCCCGTCCTGCCATGCACCAGGACTTGGAGGTTCTCACGGGACCCTGTTCCTCAGGATGAACACAGTGGGAAGGCCGTTCACACCCAGCAGTTGCCGCAAAGACCCCTTCTGCACCCTCAGGGCAGAGGTTGCCCACACCCCTAGAGATGCCCCAAAGTGCTGGCATGGAAGGGGAGGGGCTGCATCCCGACTGTTAAACACTATGGGAGACCTGAGGCGGATGAGGGGTTCACAAGCAGGCTATGCTTTGGAAGGCAGTCCCACAGTCCCTCAAGCCACTACACATGATGCCTGACTGCCCCAGCAATTCCGCTCCCTGGTCTATGCCCAAGGAAACCAAAACCAGGATTCCCACAAAACCTGCCACGGGTAGAGGGTGTCATGGCATCACCGTGATCGACAGTCAAGGGCAGATGCGCCACACATCCCCTGTGTGAAGATACATACAGCGCCCCCTCCACACAAGTGTGTCACTCAGCCATGGGGACGGAGGCCCCAACCCACGTGCTGATGGACGGACCTCACAGACAAGCTGTGAGAGAAGCCAGACGGCCACATGCTGTGTGAGTCCATTTACAGGAAACGTCCGGGCCTGCAGATCCAGAGACAGGAAGCAGACGAGTGGGAAGGGCAGGGGGTGGGGTTTCCTTTCAGGGGAATAAAACATTCTGCAATTTACTGCAGCGACAGTTGCACAAGTCCGTGAATACAGTAGGAACTACTGAAATGCACACTTTCATGAGCCCATCACATGGTGTATAAATTACCTCTATCAAACCATCTGCAAAAAAAACAGTGTGCAGTGCGGGGCCATGAGCCGGCCCGAGGCCTGGGTCCCAGCCAGCTGCCCTTCAGCCTCGGCCTCTGTCGCCAGGACATGGCCTGTGATGGGGGACCGGAAATTGCCACTGCCACTGGGCCCTGGAGCCACAGAGGAGGCTGGAGGGTGTGGCCGGTCAGGGGCTCCTGACTATGCTTGGGACACAGCAGAGCAAGTGGCCTGCACGTCCAGCCCATGGGCAAGCACGCCCCACCCTCACACCCCTCCCACCACGCACTGCCTGCCCTTCCCAGGCCTCACCATCCTCTGTGTGAGAAAACACACAAACCACAGGAAACCCTTGCCACTAGCCCACCAGGTCACTGGGCTCCAATTCACAAGAGGGACCTCGGCCCATGGAGGGCAGCCTGTAGGAGAACGGAGGATGAGGGACGTGGCAATTCATCGTCAAAAGGCAAACAGGCCTGCTGGGAGCCTACCCGGGGTCTGCCACTCACACCCCATGCGGGGATTTGCAGCCAGGCCAGTCAGACCCCAGGCCCGTGCTCACCTCCCCATGATCATACCACTGTGGCAGGCAAGCGGACACCGGATGGCAGCCTAGACTGCTGCAACTCTGCCCACTCCCCGGGCCTGAGACATCTGCCTTTGGATACTTAGACACGTAGCTGCCTCCTTCCCACCTCAGCCTGCCCTGGACACGCCACCGGCTGGCACCTTTCCCGCCCCTACCTGGCCTGCTGGGTCAGTGCCACCATCCCCATTCCCCGACATGAGTTTCCTCCATGTACTAGAACCCCACTGAACCAGATGGCCCTGAGGGCCCTCGGTCAGTGGGATCAGAGGCATGTGGCCCAGCCTGCCACATCCCAGGCCAAAGGCACCTGCCAAGCCAAAGGTGGATGGTCAGGGCCGCGGGCTCACCCCCAGCCTCCGGACCCCAGGGCCAGGACGGCCTCCCTGCCAAGAGCCGCGTGTCCTGAGCCCGGCCAAGCACAGGTAGCACGAGGAGAACACAGCTCCACCGACAGGATGCACCGGCCCGCCATGGGTCTCGCAGCCAGATCTCACAGAGGGAGTCAAGAAGGGTCTCTGATACCATCCAAAGCTTTAAACTGCGCACTGTTCTGAGAACTGTGGCGAGCCCATGTGGCCCACCCTGTGCTGCCTGGGGCCCTCTGGCTGGCATACCCATGCTGTAAGCATGACCCACTCGCTTGCCACTTGGTAGCCATCTCAGTTACCAGAAGGAAAAAGTGCCGTATGTCCAGGACAAGCACTACCCATGGCTTCCCAGGGTCCCCTCGGCCGGGGACCACTTTACGTCCCCCATGTGGCACAGGCCTACCGCCCCTGCAGTACTCTCTCCTGTCCACCTGACACGTCTAGCTGACATCCTTGGTTTTCTCTGGCAAGGGGACTGAGGCCCATGGCCCTGGTCTGTCAGCCTCCTGGGGAAGGCAGGGATGCCAACACGCCCCATCCCCGCCCTGAAGACCTGGCACACGGCTGCAGTCACAGAGTCCTGAGCAGATCCCAGCGGCTGCACCTTGTCCAGCTATTCAGCTGGGCTGCTGGATGGATTGGGGCCCCTGGGGAGGCAGCCATGAGTCCCAGGGCAGGAGGGTCCCAAGAGCAGGCATAGGCTGGTGGCAGCCATGTCCTTCTCCTGGCCGTGGTGACAAAGCAGGCCCAGTCCCTCCCTGCCGGTCTTTCGGGGAAGGGGAGGCAGCATCCCCCAAAAGGCCTCTTACTCAGCACTTGCCAGAGGCACCTGGAGGGCATGATGGACACTGGCTTAAGAGCTTGGCATGTCCAGAGCCTGGTCCCAGTTGCTAACAGCCGGGCAGTGCCCCAAGTCGCCCTTGGAGACAGTGGGCCAGAGATGCCCGGCCTCCCCAGCAGGCCAAGGCGGGTGCCCGTCCATTTTAATGAGGCACTAATGCAGGCTGACTCATCAGACTGCGGCCAGGGCTGGCATCTGCCTCCAAAGACAAAGGGACATGGCAGGGACGGTGTGTGTGGCCCCCACATGGCCCTTGCCTCCACGCCTCTCCAGTCGGCGGCCATTCCTGGCCGTGTGGATGCGCATCCTGTCTCCCTGGCAGGTCGGGCTTTTGAGACTAGGGATTGAGAATGCACCAGACACAGGCTGGCTGCTCAGTGGACACCTTGGTTGGCCATTGCCCCTTTGCTGGGGCAGCAGAGAGGCCTCCATGGCGCCTGTCTCCCAGCCCCCCACATGGACACTGGTCATTGGATTCAGTGCCACTCCAGGACAGCAGGACCTCGGCTTGACTCTGTTACGCCTACACTACATCCACCCGGGAAAGCTGAGCAGAGGCCACTCTACTACCCTCAGGCAGGCTGCCTCACCTGCCCAGAACGCAGAATAGGGCAGTTGTGTGACCTGCCCAAGGGCACAAAATCAGCATGGGGATCAGACCCCTGAACAACCGGACAGCAGAAGCATCGGTCACTGTCCTCTCACAGTCAGCCTTTGAGGCCAGAGCCACAAACAGCACCAAGGTGGCCACTGGGCCAGGCACCTGTAGGATGGCCCTGGGAACAGGGGCTCCCAGGATCTCGGGCCATTGGCCACGGTGACTTCCAGCTGCCCGGCACCAGGCCACACCCTGCTCAGGTCCCCTCAGCCTTCACACCAGCCCAGATAGGCCATCCTCTGCCTAGACACTGCCCACCCAGGGCAGCAAGGGTGGCCTTAGCCACAACAGGGCCCAGATTGTGTCTGTCTGCGTGTCCCCTGAGCCTGCCCACCAGAGCCAAGCACAGGCCCAGACCCCTCTGCAGAGTCTCAACAATCTGGGCTCCCCCAGCGATCCCACCCCAGGTGTCTGCATGCATGGGCAAGGGGGCCTCTGATGGGGCTTGGAGACACAGCAGCAGACCCCCCAGGCTGGCGCTCAAAATGACCAGTTCCCAGCTGACTGTCCCCTCTCCCCAGAGGGCCTCTCCTTGGTGGGGTAGCCTGACACAGGCAACTCACCAGGATTTATGGGATTGGGGCTGATGTGCGCCTCCAGCAGCGCCCACTCTAGGATCAGTTCACTCCAGGAGTGGGCATGCAGATGCACAGGATCCACAGAGAGGGCTCCCTGATCAGCAGGCACGTCGCTGTATCCACCCCCCCACCGTGTCTGCAGGACCAAAGTACCCAGGTGGGGGCCTCAGCGGGGCACAGGCTCCAGGGTCTGGGGGTGAGGAGCACAGCGCAGGTTGGCAGGCTGTGCCCTCAGAGGCCCCTGCAGGGACGCACCCTGCTCTCCACGTCATCACCCCAGCCCCTTCCTCCTGCCCCTCAGCCTTCTCTGCATCTCTGCCTCCCCTCTTATAAGGACACCAGTCACCAGGTCTAGGGTCCATCCTGGTCAGCGAGACCTCAGCTCAGCCCCAGTGCACCAGCAGAGACCCCGCTGCCAAATCAGGCCATACTGCCAGGCTCTGAGTGACTCAGGTTCTGGGGGCCATGAACCTGCTAAGCACCCTGCATATACCAGTGTGTGCCAGCAGCAGCCCAGCCACACTCCATACTAGAGCAGCCCACACCGGCATCCCCTACCACCCGCCAGCCACACTCCACGCTAGGAGCAACTCCCCCCAGGGTCCCTACCCAGCCACACTCCACACTAAAGTTAACACGCCCCCAGCATCTCCCCCAGCTGCGCTTCACACTAGAGCAATCTCCACCAGCAAGCCCCCCTTCCGGCCACTCCCCAGTCACTCTCCACACTAGAGCAGCCCTGGCATTCCCCCACCCCTGGGCATGGCTTAAGCGCCCATCTCCTGGCCCAGTCCCCTTGCCCCACCTGGGCCTTGTAGAGGTGCCCAGAGTAGGGTGGGGTACCAGCTCTGCCAATCCCCACACTGCTGCCCCGTCTCTCCTTCCTCTCCTCAGGCTTCCCATGGCCAGGGAGGTCCCCACAACATGGCCAGCACCCAGGGGACGGCACGGATCAGGAAGGCAGGGCCCCATGCAAAGGCTGGCAGGTCCTGTTCTGCTTCATGCCATGCCGGGGGATGGAGGACATGGCAGTTATGGCCCAGTCGACAGGGGCACCTCCCTGTTCACTCAGAAACCCCCAAGAACAAGTTGAAGCCCACAGCCAAGGGCTGAGCCGTAAACTCGGTGGTCCAGACCTTGCCCAGCTGCCTAAGAGACTGGGTGGGGCTCAAAGACCGTCCCAGAGGCCGGGAGGGCATCCCTGGACATAGTCTCGCCCCTGCCCAACCCCCATGCAAGGTGATGCTGCCCGCAGCTGACACCCAGGGATCTGGGGCAAGCTCACCCCCCAGAGGCCACTGGAAGAGGCCGCTGGTGGCCAAAAGCAACCCAGACACAGCCCAAAAAGCTCTCATCTCTCAGGACACAGCCTCCCCTCACTCACACTGCAGGCCCTCCCCGGGGGCTAGCCACCTCTGCCCACATGGGGCTCGTGCCACTGCACCATCACAGGAGCCAGTGTGGATGGAGATGCCCGGCCAGAGGCAGAGGGCCGCAGACCCATATCCCAGCCATGACATCTGAGACCCTGCAGCTCCGATGCTGAACCAACAGACTCCAGTCCAACACCCCACAGGGCCCAGAGCAGAGACTCAGTGCCCTTTCTGCCAGCTGATCCTGGACTTAAGGGGACACAAAGTCTGTCACCACAAAGGTTCTGCTGTCTCCTAGAAAAATCCCCCAGCCTCATACCCCTCCCCACTGGTGTGTGCAACAACCACACCCCACGTACGCTGAAGCAAGGGGACCCCAGAGACCTGCCAGGAGCTGGAGGCAGAGCTGGGAGTGGACCAGGGGCCGAAGCCTGTGCCCCATCAGCCACCAGGCACCCCTGCTGCTCTGGCTATCCAGCCACAGGGTGGGTCCAACAGCCTCGCGCCCTGAACTGATCTCACCCCTTTGCCACTGGATCCCAGGCCCATGAGCGAGGCCAGCAGCCATAAAAGTGGCTGGGAGTGCACCTACATCCAGTCTGCGTCCCCTCGGGGAGCCAGAGGAACCTCTTCACCCTGGGGGCAGCACGGGAAGATTCCAGGTCCTGCCCCTGCCAGCCCAGCTCCCACATGGGCAGACAGGGCCTGGAGCTATGACAGGGCTGGGTGGCCCTGGACACTGCCTTGGTCCCCTCTGCACCACACCTAAGGCAAGGGGTCCTCAGACACCTGAAGTCCTCTGGCATCTGCCATGGATGTGCACTGGTCCTGAATTGCAGGCAGCCGACCACGCCCGGGGCTCCCACTGCCCAGTTCAGCAGGCTCAAGGCTGTGAGATGACAAAGGCGGCAGCGCCACTCCCCCCCAACCCCACGCGCTCTGATTTAGCACATTCATTAATGGTCCTCACACAGCAGACCCTGAGGCTTCACAGTGCAGCCCACAACCCGCTCCTCCCCTCCGCTCAGCCCACCTCCTCCTGCAGGGGAGGCTGCATGGAGGCCAGAGACACTCGCGACCACGTGGCGGCGGCGGCACACCCCTCGCCTCGCACCACGACGAGCTGCTACTCGGTCCCCATCTGTCGTCCTCGGCGGGCATGGCGTTCTGGGGACAGTGCTTGAGCCTGCTGCCAACTCTCCTGAGCTGGGCGGTGGCCAAGAGCCACCGGCTCCTGCCCTGGGCCCAGCTCCTGGGTTGTGTCTCTCTGGGCTCTTGTCCCCCATCTCTGCCCAAGGGTCCCTACATCACAACAGGGACACACCCCACATGTCTGCCGGGCAGCAGCCTGTCTTGTCTCCGCTTGACTCAGAGTTGGTCCAAGTTACGGCAAGATTTACCCCTGAGGGAGAGGAGGGAGCATCCTCCTTGCGCCCAAGAGTGTGACAGCCCCTCTTGAGGAGGGTAAGCAACAGGCCGCACCCCTGCGGGCTCCCTGGGAGCTGACAGGTAGCCGACATCTGCATAAACAGAGGTAACATGTTTCCCTCCTGACCTTGACTGCTGGGTGAGGCTTGCACTGGGTTAGGTAGCTCCTCCCGCACTCCTTCCTATCCTGACTCTGAAATGGGAGCCAGGCCTAGTGGGGCCGCCTTGTCCCGGCACACAGGAAAGGCAGGGGAGCACCCAGACCACCCCTGGGCACCCTGCCAGGCAGGGAGAACACCCACTGCTGGCCATGGGAGCCCCCCGGCCAGAATGGGAAGTGTGTGGTCAGAAGATGATGCCCACAGGGTCTGAGAGCTTCCTCCAGCCTCAAGGGGCACCTGTGCTCCCCCAGCCCCGCCCTCCACCTGCCTTTCTCACTTCAGTTTCCCACCAAGCCCGGTCCCTCCCTGAGGAAAGGTTCACAACTACAGCTAGACTCAGACCCGATCCCTGAGCCCACAGGCCAGCCCACCGCCCTGGGACAGCAGGCTGGGGCCACCACCCTGGCATGCCCAACCTCCAGGCACACAGCCTCCCCTGCACCCTCCCCGAGATCCACTCTGCCCACACCCTCACATCTCACCAGCTGTAGGGACACTCCCCCTCCCAGGGCCTGTCCACGTGCCCTTCTTGCTGCCTGGACGCTCCTATTTCCAAGGTCTCACCCGCTGGCTTGGGCTCACTGAATGTATGGGTCTGCCCAGGCCCCGAAGGCTTCCCTCCGACTCATGCCCTCCTGCGGAGGGGCTGGGCTGGGCCACACTACCACAAGATGCGGACACCCAATGTGACGGGCTCTCAGCGAGGGCCTGGCCAGGAGGCATTCGTGAATGGAGCAGCCAAGGCCAAGCGTCAGAGCCCCCAGCACCCCCACCCACGGTGGCTCCCTTCACCTCAAAGTGCCCCAGACATGCAGGCGGGACCTGACCTCTATCAGAGTCAAAAGCGATCTGGAACGGGAGAGCCAACACAGACAGTGACCCAGGACCCTTGCATGTGGCCCAGGGCGTGTGGGCCGAGCAGGGCCTGGGCCAGGACCAGGGACCCTCAGGGCAGGTACGGCTGCACCCACAAGTCCTCACACAGCTGGTCACTGGGACTCTTGGCATACCCTCCAAAAATGCAAGGTCACGCCCCTGCCAGCTCCAGGGAAGCCTACACTGGGCTCCATCTCCTCCCTCCATCCCTCCTCATGGGACCCAAAGCCCTGTCCACCAGACAGCCCCCGCAGGGCACAGTGGACTTTGCTGGCATCTCACCCATTTCCAGGCAGGGACGAGATGATGTCACACCAGGTATGGGGCCCCACCGCCTCCCTGAAGGGGCAGGACAACTGGCCGACCACACTCCATGGGCCCTGCCCCAGAAGTGACTCCCTGGGGCCTCTTCCCATCACTCTGGGGGGAGCTGCCCCTCCACCCCCTCCCCAGCTGGCCCTCCACTCTCGGTGGATATGCCTCATGCTACCAGACTCCTGTGACATACCTGCCTCCACCCCACACCTGCCTTCCCATCCTTGTTCTATGACCCAAGAGGCATCCCAGAAGCAGGGAACACATGACGCCCCCCTCCCACCACCACCACAGCATGCAGGAGTCACTCAGCAGGCACCAACCCCCTGGCCCGGCAAGTGGCCCTGGGAACACTGAGACGCCAGGGGTGGCTTCAGGGATGAGTGGACTCTTGCCCCATCACTTGCCTCTCCTTCCTGCCAGGAATCAGACAAGTGCATGAGCTGTAGACCCGAGGAAAGGCTGATCCAGCCGGCAAAGATGGACAGCCCCGGGCCCAGAAGACACACCCAGCCCACACAGCCAAAAGAAGCCTCCTCAGTGTCCCGTCCCATAGTTCAGCCTGCCAAGGACAGATTTCCAGCCTATGATGGAGCCTCTGCCAAGCCCCAGCTTCCCAGTGACCCCGGCTCACAGCTCAGGCCCAGGGTTACAGGACCTGCGACCTCCCCTGACACAGTAGCCCCATCTCAGACCAGTCCAGGCTCCCAAAACTGCCGCAGCAGACAAGCCATGGCAAATTGCTCAAGAGGTCCCGGGACACCAGCCAGTGAGGTGAGGAGCCAGTCGGGCCTGTGAGGGACAGGTTGGGGCCATGGAGCCCAGGGAGGCAGGTGTGCCCGGGCTCCAGCCAAGAAGGCCAGGGTAGGGACTGACCTTTTCTAGATCAGTGACCTTTGCGCCTGGCTGGGGCTGCCACGGAGCAGCACGACAGCCCAAGAGCAGTGGGCTCTAAAGATGCCATGAAGAACTCAGCAGGGCCGTGCCAAACATGTGGACTTTTTAGCCAGGCTGGGTGCAACCCAGCTCTGCTCTTCAGCAGCCGGTTGACCTTGGCACATCATCTGCCTGCTCAGAGCCCAGTGACATGGGGTGGTCGGTGCCAGCCCGGGAGACGCCTCCCAGACTGTCCTGCCACCTTCAAGTCCCCTAGCACCCCCAGGGTCACCTTCTGGTCCCCACACACCTACAGAGTGCTTTCCTCGCCCTCAAGGGGACCAGGGTGGGGTACCCCTTCCCAGCCTGGAGCATTCCTGGCCGCCGCCCCGCCCAGAGCTGGGACGGCGCAGCTGTGTCACAGGCAACCCGTAGAGTCAGGAACCCCGGGGGAGCCTGGGCAGAACATAACCCAGCCGAGCGGGCTGCAACACACAGATCCCACCCACCTTCTGCTATAAATAAACCTGTGTAGGAGAAATAGCACTCGCCCCAAAAGTTCTAAGACAATTATATTTTTAAAAAGCAAAGTAAATCAATAAGAATACGGCCGTCCCTGGAGGCTCCTTCCCCAGGATGCGAGTCACCCTCAAGGCACAACCAGGACACGTGTGTTCATTTGCGCCGGGCGTCTACTACGGCGGGGTTCCAGAAAGATCCAGGGATTAAAGAAGGTCCTTTCCTGTGTTCCAATGGCCAATCGAATCCCAGTCCAGGCGGGGCTCGGCAGACAGCTGGGAGTGCGCCAGTCAGGAGCAGGGAGGCACTCGGCCCAGCGTGGCCTCCCAGGGCAAATCTGATTATCCCTCCCTCTCAAGTTTACCCTCTTTGGGAAGGAAAAAGGGACTGCCGATGCCGCAACCACCTGCCAGGAATGCCAGGGCCTGGGAAGCACCCTCAGGCTACCAGACGCCCCACTATCCCCAGAGAAGCCCCAGCCACACCCATCCCTCCCAGCTCCCAGGAATCCTGAGACTCTGGAGGGCCTGAGCAGGCCCCCAGGGCTTCCCCGAGAAAGCCGATCCCCTGTCCAGGCCTGCCAGCTTATTTTAGGCTCCCAGGCTCGGGCGCACGCCCCATGCCGGCCTGGCAGTCAGCACCAGCCCCTCTTCACAGATGCCAGGCTGCTATGGGGACAAGGGTAAAACAATCCCAGGACCTGAGCTCCTCTTAGAAAGCCTCCCCAAGTCACGCAGAGGGGGTTGGGGGACCCCAAAGCACTGATTTTGGGGTGGGAGAGTCAAGAGCACCTCAAAGTACCATCGGCAGAGCAGGTGGAGACCAGGCTTCTGGGGACACCTGGCACCCCCACCAGGGACACGATCTGAGGCCAGAAAGTGGCAAGCCCTCCTGTTCTGCTGGGGACCCAGGGAACACACATTGGGGGCTCCCACCTGCAGGAACCTCTCGTCCAGGGCCAGCAACACCTGAGTCCCTCTGGGACAACAAGGACATCCTCCTCCTCAAGTCACAAAGGAGCCCAGGGACAGGGCCTGGGTCATGTGACATGGTTGGCCCTGTGCCCCTCACCCCACCTGTGTGAGGCCACCCAGCCCTCACCTGCCCTGCACAAGTAACAGAAACCACCTCTTCAGAAGTCCTCAGGGACCCAGCCAACCCAGAACGCCAGGGTCATGCTCAAAAACACTCAGCCGAGAGGGGACAGAGCAGCCAGACTTGGGCTGTCAGCAGAGAGAAAGTCCAGGCCCAGCCAGCTCCTTCCCCTCTCTAGTCTACACAAGCCTGGAAACGAGGAACACCAGGCCTCGGCACAAGGCCAGTCTCTGTCCCGCCCCTCCTGCCCCAACCCCAGGACCCGCCTGCACCACACGTCGCCCCCACATTTAGTGCCTTCCTGCCAAAACAAAGCACCCGGAGGACCCCTAGTCTGGATTCTGAAGGCAGACAGCCACCCTGTGAGGCCAGCACCACTCTGAGGCCAGGGGCCAAGCCCCTGGCACCTGGGGTACCCACCCACCTGCAGACACACCACTCTTGGCTGCAGAGAACAAAGGCCACCACCACAGCCTGTTGCTGCACTCAGAGGCAGGCCACGGCCACGGCCACGGCCACAACCCACTCCCTGGCCATGGCAGCCTCCTCTACAAGCAGAGATGAATCTGACTCACTTGATGTTTGGATTTGAGGAAAGAGAAACATGGGTTTTATCACTTTTTTTGGTACAGATTCCTCTTTTGTATTTAATATTTATAAAGTTAAACATACAAGGTAGGGAAATGTATACAACATCTCCAGTTGCCTGTCTCCTTACCTCCAACAGGGGACATTTACAACACAGTATCAGCCCCTTCCCAAGTCACACACCACTATCCCCAAGCCAGGAGGAGAGACAGTGGGAGAAGCACCCAGCCCAGCCGCTTGGCCCGCCGGAGATCCAGTCACACACAGCAGCACCCCCAGCCCAGCCACTTGGGCCCTCGGGAGACCCAGCCTGCACACAGGCACAGGGCAAGATCCTTCTCAGGCCACCTGCTGGGGGGGCCACCAGCCTTCTGTCTGCATCCCAGAAATGCCCCTGGCCCTGACCCAACTCTTCTGGAACCTTCTCTGGAAGTCTGGGTCGTTCCTGCCAAGAGCAGAAAGGGCTGCCCCCTTCCACTGGGGTCAGGGAAGGGCTTGGGGAGAAGGCACTCCCTGAGCATTGACAGCTGCCTCCCTGCCCCCCAACCCCTAGCTGCGCATGACTTAAATCAACCCCAGCGCCGAGTTCAGCCTGAGAAAGCGAGTTCACAACCAACGTCACGGCCTCTCTCCGTGGAAAGGGCCCAGCGAACCCTGGTACCGCTCACAGACCCCACGGGTTTCCCAGAGCTCAGAGGCACCGTGCGGCGCAGGCTGAAAACTTCCTGCCCCTCACTCTAGCTCCTTCCGGCCTCGTCCTCCCGGTGAGGGTCCTGCTCAGGCCAGACGTTCAGTAAGCTGGGGCGAGGGCGGGGGCGAGGGAGTGGGATTCCGCCTGGCCTCGCCCCTCGGGGCTAAGGAGTTGCATATGGCCTCCCCTCCCCTTCAAGCCTGTGGGGCCTCGCCGCCTCCCTTCCACCTTCTCCAGTCCAGAGGCGACTCTGGACCCGGGCGTCGGAGGAAGCACCCCCACTGCCCTCCACACCCGGACCAGGGCCCCCTCTCGGAACATGGCTATCGCGCCCCCGCCCGACCGGCCAGGTCCAACAAACAGGCGCGCGCGGGGGCGCACACCGAGAGAGCCCCACGCCCCGCGGCCCGGGAAGGATATGGGCTGCACACCAGCCAGAGGCACCAGCTGCGCGGCCGCGTGGTCTGCCCGAGGCAGAAAAAGACCGTGGCCGCCAGCGCCGGGTACGGGACGGGTTGCTCCTCGTCGG